>NC_044309.1:49768797-49863797 GCF_007474595.2 Lynx canadensis | reverse complement strand
ATATCCGAATGCAGTCGGTTCATTCAACACATATTTAATGGGTGTGAAGTATGTGCCAGAAGATTAATGATGATAAAGTGTATAAGTCTCTGGTACTGCAGGATAGAACTCAAGCATATAAAAGAGTTGAGTGGCAAAGAGCCAGATGGAGGAGTAAGGGGCCAAAGCCAAACCTTAAGGGACTTCAATGCCAGCTGAGGTATTTATACTAACAGTAATGAGGCACCATGAAATACTTTCAAAATGGCAAATTTTTAAAAGATCAATCTAGTCAAAGTGTGAAGAGAGGACTGAAAAGAAACAAGACTGGACACAAAGACCAGCTGGATGAATATCATTTAGGGTAATTTCAGGAGAAATTAGAGGGTTATTTGGATCCATACTAAACCACAGAGTCTGGCATCCCACCTAATATAGGATCATAATGGCTTTCCACTCTATATTTTCAATCTGTTCAGCATAGCCTCCCCATGGTTACCTCTATTCACTTCATCCTAGAATTCTCTTCAGCTGTCTCCAAGATGATACATAAAATCCATGTCTTTCTAAGTATTTGTTTATTGCTGAAAACTGAATAGATATGCAAGTACCAAGTGTCTAGTGAAGTCCAGGGGTAGAGAGTCACAAAATACCAAGAGCTCACAACAGGGATAAGAGTATCTTACCATAAAGTGACATGTTGTCAGGACAATATCATTTATATCACAATTTTTGAAACTGCTAACTTCTTGTGGTTTGCCTAGTTTTTTTGAAAAAATTAATTCCTGTGAGGTAAGCCTGATGAGTCAGATTACCTGTCTCATATTGTGTTGGTTTAGCTACATGAAGATACCAAAATCTATCAAGTACCTTCATGTCAGACTGTTCTTTTTTTTTATTTTAAATTACTCTAAGATCCCCCAAAGCCACAACTATTCCTAAGAGAACCCTCATCTGGTAACAAATTACAGTGATTAAGGCAAGTGATAATGGTGACCTGAAGTAATGCAATGAAAATGGGGAAGAAAATGATTTAAGGGGTAACAAAATAGGATGGCTACTTAGAGATGTATTAGATAAAGAAATAAGGAAGAGGCAGTGGCTCATTCATATGTCTGTTTATTCATTGTACAAATACTTACTAAGGACTGAAATAGGGGTGCTCAATTACTGAACCAGAAGCTGTGCTGATGCTTGGCATACAGTGGGTAGCTCAGTTGGTTAAGCATCCGATTTGGCTCAGGTCATGATCTTTGGCTCTGGCCATGATCTCAGAGTTCATGAGTTCAGTCCCACATGGGGCTCTGGGCTGAAGCTTAGAGGCTGTTTCACATTCTCTGTCTCCCTGTCTCTCTGCCCCGCCCCCTCTCACACTGTATCTCTCTGTCTCAAAATAAATGAATAAACTTAAAAAAAAATCTGGGAAAAGATATTTGCAAATGACATATCAGACAAAGGGCTAGTATCCAAAATCTATAAAGAACTCACCAAACTCCACACCTGAAAAACAAATAATCCAGTGAAGAAATGGGCAGAAAACATGAATAGACAATTCTCTAAAGAAGACATCCAGATGGCCAACAGGCACATGAAAAGATGCTCAACGTCGCTCCTCATCAGGGAAATACAAATCAAAACCACACTCAGATACCACCTCATGCCAGTCAGAGTGGCTAAAATGAACAAATCAGGAGACTATAGATGCTGGAGAGGATGTGGAGAAACGGGAACCCTCTTGCACTGTTGGTGGGAATGCAAATTGGTGCAGCCGCTCTGGAAAACAGTGTGGAGGTTCCTCAAAAAATTAAAAATAGACCTACCCTATGACCCAGCAGTAGCACTGCTAGGAATTTACCCAAGGGATACAGGAGTGCTGATGCATAGGGGCACTTGTACCCCAATGTTCATAGCACCACTCTCAACAATAGCCAAATTATGGAAAGAGCCTAAATATCCATCAACTGATGCATGGATAAAGAAGATATGGTGTGTGTGTGTATATATATATATATATATATATATATATATATATATATATATAATGGAATATTACTTGGCAATGAGAAAGAATGAAATCTGGCCATTTACAGCAACATGCATGGAACTGGAGAGTGTTATACTAAGTGAAATAAGTCATACAGAGAAAGACAGATACCATATGTTTTCATTGTTATGTGGATCCTGAGAAACTTAACAGAAGACCATGGGGGAGGGGAAGGGAAAAAAAAAGTTAGAGAGGGAGAGAGCCAAACCATAATAGATTCTTAAAAACTGAGAATAAACTAAGGGTTGATGGGGGTGGGAGGGAGGGGAAAGTGGGTGATGGGCATTGAGGAGGGCACCTGTTGGGATGAGCACTGGGTGTTGTATGGAAACCAATTTGACAATAAATTTCGTATTAAATAAATAAATAATGATTATGATTATTAAAAAAAAGAATATCTAATGTTGCTGAAGGGGAAAAATGATGCACAGTTAACAAAGTTAATGTTTTGTGCAATTAGATAAATAGTGATATCATTTGCTAAGAGGTGGAACAAAAGAGGTGGAGCAGATTTGGGACATGTTGAGTTGGTTCCACAGTGCAACTCATGAACGCTTTATCCCCAAGCCTGTTATTGGTAATGTCCCTAACAGTTTGCATTAAGCTCTGTATTTATTTGGCGTAACTAAAAAGTGAGCTGCTAGATGTCATTTGTTTGCCTTTAGAAGTTCAGAAGAAACATACAGGAATAACCCTGTCAGATGGAAAAGCCCGAATAAGAAGGAATCAGAAAGTTTTAGTTGGTTGACAGGGAAGGAGAAGTTAGAAAAGTGAGCAAAAGAAACAAGAAAAAAATTAACATTTATTGAGTATTTACTAGGTAAGAGACACTGCTAAGTGCTTTCTATTTTTAATTAAGTCATCGAGGGGGAAATACAATAAAATTTTTACAAAATAAATAATAACTAGAACTCAGTGAAATTGTTCAGTTGGTTAATGACACAAAGGTGGTAAGTGAGGAAACAGGCATTTGCATCAAGGTCTATCTGACTCCAAATCCTGGGCTCATATTGTTATATGTTGCTGCCCAGTGTTACTAATAGTGACAATGACAGAACTCAGCCATGTGGGTGGAGAATTTGGAAGATTCCTGGGGACAGTATATAGATACAGTTGGGACAGACTTACATGCTGCTGACTGCCTTCATCCCCAGCCTCCCCCTTTGGCACCTTCCCTGGGTATTATGCTCACCACTCCCACCCTTACCACCTACTTTTCATCATTCTCTCCTCTAGTGTCACACACCTAACTGCTCTGTGCCCCATCTCTTCAGACCCTCTGAGCAGTCTTATGCTAGAATCAGGACTCATTAGCAAACTAGATGGATGATGGTATCTAAATTATCTCAATATTGTGAGCTTTCATTATCTCAGGTAATTATTCCTACCTCGTGCCATTTGAAAATTTATCCATAAAATTACCCAATATTCTTATTGCCATACAGAAAATATGCAATACATGTTTCAGTGTGAAAATGTCAGAGAACATATGGCTAAATTTAATGATTTGGTCCATGTTAATATACGAGGAGAAGACTAATCAGGTCTCTCCATCTTAGGTAAAATTCATGTTTTTCATGTCACATATCTCTAACTCAATAGAAAGCAGCCATTTAAGGGGAAAGGTCATAATTGATAATTTATGTGTGTTCTCATAATAGCTAATAATTCACTGTGAAAACAGTGTATTTTGATTTATATTGAAAAACAACTTCTGGGGAGTTCTTCTGGTCCAAAGTTATTGTATATATTCTGACCAGATGTGAAAGGAGGACTAAATTTGGTAAACTCTGAGAAAATATAATTGGTGGAGACCAAGCAGCTCCTCTCAGGCTCATAAAGTAGCAATAAGAAGACATTTTAACAATGCCCTAGACTTTGGAGGAGTCTTGTGAAGGTAGTCACAGATGCTGAAACACAGTCTTAATTGCATCGAGTGTCTTTGGGCATTGATTTGGCAACATGGGCTTCTCTTTTGGCTTTGGAGGGGAGGGGTGTCATTTAGATGGCTTTCCTTTTAGAACCTGTAAAAAAAACCATTCTGATGGAGGTTATACAAAATGCCTCAAATCATCTTCAGAATTACAATAACCTTTGTTAGAATGAGGCACTGTATTTGGTTTTGAGTTATCCAATAAGCTTGAAGAATCTTTTTTTTCTTCCTTTCTGACTTAATAAATGGCCTTCAAAAGGCAGTTTGGCAAATTACCATGATGCTAGGCCCTTTTAGAAAGATTAGGCAGGAGCACTCACAGCTGTGTATTTACCAAATCAAAAAATAATGCAAGTTGTCCTACATGTACAGTGACTAAATTTACTGAAAAACCATCCTTAGACAAATGCTAAATTGCTCTCTGGATGTTTGAAGACTGTAAATAGCCTACCTGGAGTTTATATAAGTGACTTGGACTGGGACTGGACAAAAGCTTCCCATCATTTCAATAAAGTGCAATTAGAATCGCAAGGAAAAGAAAGTTAAATATCTGTTTAAGATGACCATATAATCAATATCTAGAAAATCAGTTATAACTGCTACTTAACACTTTGAAACGGATTTAATTTTTAAAATTTGGAATGGCACAATTTTTAAATGTCAAATCACTGGTAAAGAGAGGTTTTCAACTATAACTGCAGTAAATCATCTGTGTGCTATGCAAAATGAAGAGCAAATTGTGTAATTGTGTCCATGAGTTGTTTGAGAGGATGGCAATGTGAGATTGAAGAAGACAGAAATCTGGGTAGTGTCTCCTACTGTACATAAGTGTTCCCCTTGCTAAACAGAGATTTATCACTACACAGAGAGAAGCTCTTTCAGAAAAATAAAAAAATAAAAAATAAGCCGCCATTTGAATTTATCTGGAAACTACATTTGCTACATAGAAAATGTTTAGTCTCATTTGTATATTTATTCATCACTCTTCACATGTAGTTTTGATTCTAATCTGACCATAAACTTTACAAACCGAACTTCTGTGCTGATTAAAAGTAACGACAGTGTGTTTATTAAAGTCAGCAAATCCGTGATTCAAAAAGACACCTTACTAAAGGGTCAGGATTTTATATTAAGAAAGAATGTCTGAAAGCATGGAAGAAATGCTACTCTTTGGGTAAAGATATTCTATTGCTGTGAAAATCAGACATTAATAATTCATTTTTCATAGAATCTGCACTTCTGGCTCTTGGAAAGGCATAATAGTTTGAAAGGCCTACCAGGGTGAGAAGGAGCATATTGTGTCTATCTGAGGCACACTTTAAAGTTAACTGACCCCTCTGTATTAGGGCGCAGAAAGCAACCCTTGAAACATGGAACAAAATTTCTTCCTATTTAAAATCATTCTGAATTAATGTTGTCTATAACCTCCAACTTTGGAAGAGCCCGTATGGAATGAATAAAATAAATCAGACAGAAGGGTTTAAAGAGTATACTTCGGGAACTGTGTAAAAGAAAAAGGAAAGACTTTAAGAGTGTTCCACCAGTTGGTTCCAATTATTAAACCTTCAAAGATATAAATTAATTATCATGATAGGCGTGAGGGCCCAGAGATGAATTAGACTGAGTCTCTGGCCTGGAAAAGCTCACCATCTGGTAGAGGGGACAATCACTAAGACTTCATTATGGCTAGTAGTCTAAGGATGGAGATAGGTTCAGGGTATTATTTGAACAAATAAGGCAGGAAGTTATTCCGACTTGCTAAGGCCAGGAAAAGATGGCATCTGAGCGGAGTCGAAGGGCAATGACTAGGAATTCATCAGGAAATGTTGGTGTGTTCTGGGAAAAGATTGGCATTGAAAACGATGGTCCATGACTATGTAAGCAAAACCACTGAAAGAGAAAGCATTATGATGTACTGAGGAAACTAAAGGTGCTTGGACAGCATAAAATATCAAGTAGGAGATGAATGGAGATGAGAAAGAAGATGTTAAGAAAGAAACAGATGTTGGAAAATTCTATACTCCATGCTAAGGAGCTCAGATTCTATTCTTTAAGAATGGGAATCCCCTGCATATGAGCAGGTGAGTGATAGGCTTCCAGCAAAGTAGTAGCAAAAAATAAGATACCATGTTTGGCAAGATATATTATTAATATATCAAAATACAGTTCATATTTCAGTAAGCCTCAGCTTCTCTTGTGGATAACGTTTAAGTTACTGACCAATATTTATGGAATAAATGTTGCCTAACACTTATTCTGTGCATGTAAATCTGTGGGGCAAAACAAATAAAACCATTAAGTAATTTAAGACAATATATAATTTGTACATAATTTTTAAAAATTCTATTAAGATAGTAAATGTGAATTCCAAAAAAAAGGCATGTCCCAAAAGAGGAGTTTAGACTTTAGAGCAATTGGAAAAATCAAACCCGGAAATTAAATTGAACTTAAATTGTACAAACCTATAAATCTCTCTATTTTGTTTCTCCATTTCTGTTAGCATGATGTGATGCCCACCAAATATTGTCTTTGCCCCCCTATGTTTCTCAGCCCCCTTGCCATTAGGGAAGGCCATGTGACTAGTGCTGCCAAGGAGGACAAGACAGTAGTGATGCAGGCCACTTTCTGGCTCAAGCAGTGGAAAGTTTGGGGGGGGGGGTGGATTTCTAAGTTCTTTTTTGTCCTGCCGTGGAGTCTGACAGTGTGTCAAGAGGGTGAGCTTCCATCACTCTGGGTTTGTGAGTGCCTGCATGGAGCAGAGCCCTTCACCCTGATACCACCAAAGAAACGTGTGTGTCCCATAAGTCAGAATAAATCTAGTCTGCCCAGATGGTTACTCCGTTCTTTCTTATGCTTTCCCCTACTGCTGTATGTCTTGCATAAAACCTCCAGAAGGATCTAATGCTGTCCTTTTTTTCTGCATAACAATCTTTTCTTTGTGGGTACCCCTACTTTCAGAAAATAGAAGACATAATAAAAACAACAACAACCAAAGGGCAAAGACAGAAATGCCACAACTGAACAAAACTTTAGGAAAATATTCGAGAAAACAGATCAGGATTCTAACTGTAGTTCTATCTGGGAAGGACTTGGGTGATTGTTTCATCTTACTTTAATTGGTTTTCCAATTTTTCTAAAATAAGCCTGCATTATTTTTATAATAAAAATAAGCCCTTTTAAAATTAAATTTAAAAAAATGATTTGGAGCATTGCCAGAAATTGGTTCCCATGAACGCCAAACATAAATGAAGTAGAAAAAAAAAAAAAGCAGATGAGAGTCACCTGACATTTTTAGACTCTAAACATATGTGTGCATTCTTATTTTCAAGGCTATCCCAATACATACAATTCTTTTCTCCTCTATTCTTTAAAAATATGATCCAATACAATGTTATAATATCAAGTTATAATTATTTTATAGTTTAAAATATTTAACCTGTTTCTTAGAACTAAGGTTTACTTAGATACTGTGCTGCCTAAATTGTGTTTGAATGCACTGAGAAGTAAAACATTAGTCTTATTCATTTATTTGCTTCATTTTGCCTTTCTTCAGTAAATTTTCCATATATGGCACTCAAAAACATTCCCGTAAAACCTTATATTTAATTAGAAAGCTTTGGTATTTAAATTATCTGCTGCTTTCTAGAAGCTAATATTCAAGGAAAAACATCTATTACATCTATTTTTACCTACAGATTTAGCATTTGAACATATTTGTTGAATTTTTAAGTGGTTTTGTTTTAATAAGTTTTGCAGATATGATGAAAATATTGTGGAAAAATTAAATTAGTATACAAGGTTATGATGGAAAGTTGATTGCTTACCTGTTAAGATATTCTAATTAAACCTTTTGCAATTTAATTCCCCATAACTTAAATTTTCAGATTTCAGTTTGAATTAATAGCTTACTAAAACAGAAAACAATATGTGTAGAGAAAAATTTTTAGCATATTTAAGATCTCAAGGATCTGGAGTTGATTAAAGTAACAGTATCTTGGCTGAAAATGC
Source organism: Lynx canadensis (assembly GCF_007474595.2). Lineage (NCBI taxonomy): Eukaryota > Metazoa > Chordata > Mammalia > Carnivora > Felidae > Lynx > Lynx canadensis. The sequence goes on along the minus strand of NC_044309.1, from coordinate 49,855,833 downwards.
GATAGATATTTATAGCCAACACAATGTGCATAATGTTTTAAATATAACTTTGATATACATTCTTTCTATTCTTTAATTTCATAAGTTACCTAGAACTTCAGGTGTTTAAGACCTTGATTCTCAAAACTGGCTGGGGCGGGAACCAGTCTGTAATTTAAAAATAAAGCAACACCTTGCCCAGAGCTCTGATTTTTTTCCACAATATTTCATAATTTTTCCCCAATAACATTAAAGCAGGACATGTGATGCTTGTGTTTACTAAAATAGAGCATGTGTTTCAAATGACATTGTGAAATCCTGCTTTATATTCTTAAATAAAATTCTACCTTATAATAAGTCAGTGAGATTGACTAACATCCTAGACCACAGTATGTCTACTAGAAATATGAGAGTCTGAGAAGTATAAGTACATTTATAAGGTCATGCAAAATCTAGACCAGAGCCACCCTGAGTGAAATTATCTAAATGTTTCAGAAACAGAGATCATATACGAGGGCTGTCACCATTGCCTGGTTATTGTTGATTATCTCATTTATGTTTTATCATTGTTACCAAAAGAACCAAAATGTATGTTAAAAGTGTATGTTAAAAAGTGTTTGTTTCAAAGCCTCTCTATTTCTCTATTTTAAATGATTTCACAGAGGAAAATGCATGGCCCACAGCATTTCTAGTGAAAGCCCTCAATTGTACCATCACTCAACATTTTAGCAGATACCTGTTGTGGACTAGACACACTAAGTAGGAGAGGGGCAAAGGAGGAAGGATGCTGCCACAGAAACAGTCTTAAGCCTCTACATTATCTTTTCCATCCATCTACTCCCACTGCTTTACAGATTATGAGCTCAGGAGTCCTCCTTTCTCCATTTATTATCTCTGTGGCTTTCGTTAAATCACCCGACCTCTCTGAACCTTGTAAAATTGTAGTAACAGTATCTATGTCCTATTCCTATGTGTGAATTAAAATGAGATTATACAACTAAATTGCTTAGAACAGGGCTTGGCACATATGAGCACTCAACGTTTGTTAGTATCATCATTAGTAGTACTATTAATTTTAATGTTATCAAGGCACACACTTCTTTGTTTCCATTAGCCACTTCATGCTATCTTTCATTCTACCATCTTTTATATATTTTTTTTTAATTTTTATTTATTGTGAGAAAGAGATAGAGAGCAAGCGAGGGGGTGGGGGCAAAGAGAGAGGGAGACAGAATCCCAAGCAGTCTCCATGCTGTCAGCGCAGAGTCATGCGAGGCTTGAACTCACAAACCTTGAGATCATGACCTGAGCCGAAATAAAGAGTCGACCGCTTAACCGACTGGGCCATCCAGGCGCCCCTCAACCATATTTTATTTTGTCCTTAACCATGTGCTGTGTAAGTGTCTATATCCATTTTGGAGTCATGATGATCGGTAAGACATACAACAGTCCCTACATGGCCTGTACTCCTTTAACCACCCATTTTCTCATGAGGAGTCATCATTTCATCAATCGGGTATTCTTTATCATTCTCTCTCTCCAAATATCCCAAGTTATGAATTAGTTTTACTGTACACTTTGATCCCTTGGAAGGAAACACCACAGACAAGCACTGTTGATGGTGCCTTTGAGAATTATGGTTTCCAGCTGCCTATTAGTCATCGGCATCTATTTCAAAGATTGACCACTTCACTTAAGGTATCTGCCATACTCCTGCCCCTTCACTCTCAGCAAATGGTCTTGCCTATTTCATGGAAGAAATAATAGAAAACATTAGATAATACTCTGACCATCCTTTCCAAACAAAGAACCGATTACCTGTGTCTACCCACATCTTTATCACTTTCCCACTATCTTGGAAAGAGAGAGCACCTCCCCCATCAAAACCAATGCTGTTTTCTGAGCTTCAGAGGTCAGCCTTTCCCATCCTTTCCTAGACCTCGTGGAAAAATATTACTTTCATATCTCTAAAATGTATGATACCTTTAAACTCCATTTCCTATTTCCCGCTCAAGATTCATTCTCCCAAATACTGGTCTAACTTGCTTCTTCCATTTATACCCAAGATACTTGAAGGAAGTTTCAAATTTGCCTTATCTTTCATACTCACTCAACCCTCTGCAGTCGGGCTTCATATCATACTGCTTTCCGTGAAACTTCTAATCACCATCTTCAATGGGGTGGGTATGGGAAGTCAATTACTTACATTTGCTACTGGTGATGACTTTTTATCCTTACCTCCTCCTGCTCGTGAAATGTTACTCATTGCTGATTTCTACCCTGCCACTTCCACAGCTCTATCTCACTTGTGTCTCTGCTCCTTAAACCTATGCTTTCTGGGTTCCTCAGCTCCTTTTTGCACTCTACAAATTTTCCCCACACAGTTTGTACACTGTGTACTTTCCACATTCACTGCTTTATTATCCATCTGCCTTGAGTTGGGCACAATCAAGGCTACCTTCCAGCACTTACTCACATTATGATGCCACTTCCGGAGGTGAACTCTGGTCAATTTTCAGTAAACCAGGGCTGTTTGAAGCATATGCCTGGATAGGTCACCTTATTAGAAAAGAAATGTATAGCCCATTTACCTTGCCTTAAACATACACTCTACTTGTAAGCTTCTGCTAAATGCTTGAAGAGAAACTACTAGTATAGAGGAGAGTACACAAAAGGCATTTCCTTTACATACATACACAGGGTAAGATTTGATCACACATAAGCATTCAGAGTTCAGTGATTTCAAGGCTCCAAATAAATGCCTAATTTTTCTTGGCAAATAAAATTGAATTATTAAATTATCATACTGGTGTAGGGCATTTGTAATGGAAGGGAAAAGAACTGTCTATTTATTTTTCCCCCTCAAGGCCATATTATATTTGAATGTTTCCTGCTTAATAGCTGCACCTGCTGGTGAGGACAAAAGATACACTATAACTTGATTTTGTAAATAACTTACTGCAATAGGCCGAGACTTTGTGCCTTACCTAATGGGCACGTTGCCTCCTTCTCCTTTGATTGTGTTCCTTTTTTATATCATTTAAAAAGAAAAGGCTTGTCCTGTTGTGTGTACTAGCTTAAATCTGTTTTTGTTACTGCTGGAAATTATTTCTGTTGTCATCTCAACCATTGTCAGCCAACTGTCAGTAAGGTTTGTTTTCAGAATTTAGGGTGAGTTTGCTAAGTGAAACTGTCAACCTGCTCAAATACACAGTCAACTCTATTATTTGCAGTGTTAAAGAAATATAGTCATTCCTTTAGCAAAGTTTGTCTAGGAATAAAAGGAACACAGTTTCAGAAATGATTAAAAAGCAGGAATAATTTGTGATCAACCTAATTTTAGATAAATTTTAAATACATCTTTGCAGGAATACAACTTAAAGCAATTCTTTGATGTTTAACATGAGAGGAATCCAGGATGGAAAAAATTTTTAAAATACTTAGAAAATATGAATGACACATAACATTTTTTTTTCTTAAAACACTAGTATTGGGACCCAGAGCCTGAAGAGTATATTTTATATCCTTACATTACCGTAAGTACTCAGTTTAAAGACCTGAAGAATCATGTGGCTCATCAGACGTATGGCGAAAGGGTCCTTACCATTCTGAAATGATAAAATACCATTTATTTTGCATTAGTTTTCTTGAGTGAATCCTGCATTCTTTTGTTCCTTGTGTTCATAGTTAAAACCATTATAATAATTGTTTTATGTAATTTATTTTTCTGTTTCAAAAAATGATAAATGCTGGCTCTAAACAACGAAAAATGGATTGTGAAAGCTAAAATTACCTGTTTTTTTTTATTGCCTTTAAATTGATCCCTTAAGGAGGGGCTGAGGGAGTTGATAGAATCCATGTATGGAAAGTTGGCTAGAGTGCATGCCTGGATAAGACGTAGCTACCGTAGTCTGGCTGGCAAGCATACATCCCAGGTACCCGGCATCTAGTTAGTGAGATCGTACTCTACATGCCACACACAAGCATGCACACTCACAGGTGTATCATACGCATGAATGTGCATATAGAGGGAAGATCAAATCTCAGGAACAATTGCTATAAGACTCAGTCTTTGACTTTTGCTTACTTCCTAATAATTCATTTTCACCATTATGGCTAAATCTCAAAGATATCATCATGATTGTCATGGGGCCTAGGCACTTTTGTCTTCACAAGCCCCTTCCTTCATAAAACAAATCATTAAGTTATAAATTATGATTGCATGGGTATAAAGACAAACTTATTAATATGATATAATAAAACATTTTTTGAGCTAAAAGGTTTTTTATTTCCTTCTAATCAAAAGATAAATAAAACATGTTTGTGGGTATCAAAGTATCGTGAGCCCCAGGTATTGTGCCTACTGTGTCTAACGAATAAAGGAGCCCTGGATACCTATGAGTTCAGTGCTTATTTACTGCCAAATTTATCACTCTTACCTTGGCCGCTCACTTAAACCCCTCGATTGAGAAATTCCAATAGAAACTTTCTATTTACTCATATTATGTTACCTGAGATTCAAAACCAAATTTGTAATTAGCCACAAATTAGATCCACCTCCAACTTACATATTTCCATCATTGCTCTCATCTTTTCCCATTCTTTCAAAAACAGGAACTCAGGGAGTGCCTGGGTGGCTCAATGGGTTGAGCAGCTGACTCTTGATGTAGGCTCAGGTCTCACAGTTGTGGGATCGAACCCCATGTGGGCTTCTCGCTGAGCATGGAGCCTGCTTAAGATTCTCTCTCCTCTTCCCCTCCCCTGCTCGTGTGCTTTCTCACTGTGTCTCTCTGTCTCTCTCTCTAAAACAGTAAAAAAAATAATTTAAAAAATAATAGGAACTCAGGAGTACTCCTGACTCCGCTTTTCCTCATATTTTATATTAAGCATTCAATTTGAATGAGCTATCTTTTCTGCCCTCTGCGTGCAATCCCCACCACCACCCTTTACAAGAGTTTCAACACTTCCCATATGAGCTTCAGCACAGGATTTCTAAAGGGTTTTCTAACCTTCTAACTATTACAGTTATTCTGTACATTAAGGCTGGATTAATTCTCCTAAAATACATATCATGGAATCATTGTTCTTTGCAAGAATGTCTAGTGTAAATAATATAAAAACTAAAAATTTCTAATTTATGACCCTATTTATAACCTGGTATCATCAACTTATTTCTCTCAACCCCCCAGATGGAGTCTTCATAGGCCTGTGGTATTCTCCTTGACATCGTCCACACAAATCACACTCATCTCCAACTTGTCCCCTTCTGTTGAGCTGTTCTCTCCCCTCATTCACCACCAAAAACTTCTCCACAGTTTCAGATAGATCCAGATTTAGTTCTATGTTCACCAGAAGGTCCCTCCAAGTACTCCATTTAATAAGATCTCATCCTTCTCTAACTCCTAGCCATTTTCAAGGTATACTATTAATACTTACACTAGCCCTCTCTTGTATATATCTACTCACTTCCTAAATGTCATGTTCATCACATGTTTTGTGCATTTCTACAGTGTTTATAATGGTACTAGTTATAATGACAAAGGAGTTAATATTTATTAGTACCTTGATTAAAACATTTTAATTAAATTTTTTAAATAGTGATATCCAAAATGCTTGTAGGCTATAAAATTACCATAATAAGTAAAATAGAAATAATACTGCTAGCATTTTTTTTAAATCCATTTCTTATAAACGCAGAGGTTCTTTTTATCATTTGCAGTGATTGTGTGCTTGTATCATATAACAAGGAACCCAGAATTTATCAGTTATATTTGATAGAAACTCAACTCAAACTATTTTAAGGTTGCCTCACATTCAACCTTTCCACAAATATTTGATGAACAGCTCTTAAATGCCAACCTGTTGTATATTGTGCTGGGAACCTGGAGACGAATAAGAAGTCCTCTTCTTTCACACTTAGAGAGTTTACACTCTAGTGGAAGGAGACACACAATGCCAAGTCGTACTAAGTTCTGTGAAGGAAATAAAATGGACTAAGGTCACAAATAGTAAGTGGGAAGTATAGGAACTCATTTAGACTCAATGGTCCTGTAAGTTCCTTCTAGACAACTCAAATGAGGTCTAAATGACAAAAATGAGGTGGGCAGAGGAAAAGTATAGGAATATCTGAGGAAAAGAAAGTATACCTTGAGGGAAGCAGAAGTGTGAAGTCCTTGAGGCAGGAGTAAGCTTGACATGATAGAGAATCAGAAATATCAGACTATGCCTAGATCATGTGTCTACTCTTTGATATTGCTTTGAGAGTTGGGATATTCTTATTGACCACCAAGTACCATGTGCCCACTGTTGTGAGAGGGAACAGCTCTATCAGAACCACAGCAGTGAGGAGAGTCTTCAGAGGCGGAAAGAAGGCAAGAGAAGCAAAAGAACAAATGGCCCCACACATTTTGAAAAATCAATCTAATAAGAACCAGTGAACTCTGGGTTCAGGATTACACATATAAAATAGAAACTCAACTTCATAAATCTTTTATTTACATGCCTATGTTTCATTCAGATTTTGTAAAAATTTGAAAGTTATTCTTCATGGAAATTTGATAATTAGTCACTTTATTAGTAATCTTGTTGTCTTTCCAGAAGAAAATACATTAAAAGTTTTATTACTTATCTTCTGATTCCCGTTCTGTTTAGTACATTATGCTGGAGGAACTACAGTGGTCACCCCTTATCTGTGAGGAGATATATTCTAAGACCCTCAGTGGATGCCTGAAACCAGGGATAGTACCAAATCCTATATACACTATGCCTTTTTCCTATACATACATACCTATGACAAAGTTTAATTTGTAAGTTCACCACCATAAGAGATTAACAAAATAACTGTTAGTAAAACAGAATAATTATAACAATATACTATGATAAAATGTATGCCAATGCGGTCCCTCACTCAACTGGTCTCATTGTACTCACCTTTCTTTTTCTTGTAATGATATGGGATGATAAAAGACTTGCGTGATGAGACGAAGTGAGGTGAAGGATGTAGACATTGTGGCGTAGTGTTAGGCTACTACTGACCTCATGATGATGTGTCAGAAGGAGGATCATCTACTTCTGGACCACAGTTGACCAGGGGTAACGAAACCACAGAAAGTGAAACTGTGGAAGGCAATACCACGAATAAGGGGAACTGCTGTATTTATATTCTAACCTTGGAGTTTTCCTGTGCATAGAAGAATGATGTGTAAATTCCTCTGTTACTGACGAAGCCTAGTGCAGTGGGTAAGAGGTCAGAATGTAGAGGTAGATATTGTGTCTTGTTCTGCCGCTTTATGTCGGCGACTCTTTGCCTTACTTGGTCCTCTCATCCTTAAACAGGGGAAATAATAATATTTACCTTATAATGTTTGCTGTGAAGATTAAGTAGAAAAATATACACAAAGAACTTACAGCAATATGTGACACATAGTTAAGAGTCAATAAATATTAATTACTATTATAATGGTTACTGATTTGAAAAATCACTAGAAAATGTAAAGCTTCATATAAAATGGAAATCTCCAACGAAATGCTATAAAATAATGGGATTGTTTTGAGGTGACTAATATTATAGTGTTCTAATGTATTTTCCTTTTTTTTTAAGTTTATTTATTTATTTTGAGAGAGTATGCACAAGTGGGGAAGGGGCAAAGAAAGAGAATCCCAAGCAGGCTATGCACTGTCAGCGTGGAGCCCGATGTGGGGCTCAAACTCATGAACTGTGAGATTGTGACCTGAGCCGAAACCAACAGTCGGATGCTTAATAGACTGAGCCATCCAGGTGCTCCCTAATATATTTTCACTTTTTATAAACCAATAAAAACAGATTAAACTGCAACTACAATATCCAAAATCATTACTGTGGTGAAAATAAAATATAGAATAATATTTAGCTGGTTTAAACCACATACAAACAATTGCAACTGAGGTTCAAAACTGAAGTATGAATGAGAAGTTTAATATTGCATGTGGTATTACACACAGTAATTTAGAAAATGGTTCTAACGCTTCTAAACCAAAATGAAGAAACACACACACACAAGGACAGAATGTGAATGGCGCTGTGTATTACTAGTATAAAAAGAAAGAAGTTAAAAATGTGTTACGATGCAATGAAATGTATTTTATTAGAAAACTGTACGTTGTCAATTCTACCATTACACCAGGTGTTTTGGTCTCTTTTATGAGTTTATTGGGATTTCTTTTTATCTAAAAACAGATAACGTTTTAAGACTATGTGTGACACACTAATAATGCCTTGACCATATTCTTTCAGTACACTCTGTTAAAATATTTAACCAGTATTGGCCCAATAAAAGAGAGAATCTTATAATAGACTAATCAAATTTCTTTCCTTAGAAAGCTTTAATACAAATGCTTACAACATTTGACTTATTCTTGTGAGAACATCATTTCTCAGTTTCTTCAGTTGATTCATTCATTCATTTGTTCCTCTACAGCCTTAAAACATACCAATTCATTTGGTACTCAATAGATCTTGAAAGAATAAATGAGGAAAAGAATGTATGAAAGTGAATAAAAATAATTTTAATGTAGTAAGATCACTGGCTAATTCCTATTCTGATTACTATATAAAAAGAGAGAAGAGTGAAGAGGAAATGAATATTAAGGGCTTACTATGCCACTTGCTTTAGGTATATATTGTATCATGTTTCGTCTCCTGTCCGGCTTGTCAAGTTGGCATCACCACCCCCATTTTCAGATAAGAAAATCAAGGCCAGGACAAAACGTATTGCCAAAGCCCACAGCTAATTTATGGTCGTGCCACTGTTCACATCTGAGTCTGTACAGAACAAAATCCATTTCTGTTACACCACATTGTGCTGTTTCCTTGTAATTAATGACATTAGGTGTTCATGTCACTATTTCCCCATCAATCTTCACTTTCAACATCCCTTACAATATGTAAGAGACTAAATACATATGTAAAAATTTTCTTCTGTGAGTTTCTGCCTTTTTATACTTAAAAACCAGACCACTAAAGAAATAAGTCTTTTGTACCAGTAAAAATTGTCTCCAATCCTTTTTTTATTTCAAATTTAATTTTTAATATTTCCTTCTTATGCCCTGTTATCTGTCCGTCAACTCTTCTCCAACTCAATAAATAAATAAATAAATAAATAAATAAATAAATAACACACAAACAAAAAAATCAGGTTTACAGTAATGCCTAGGATCCTTGACTTTTTACTAATATTGACAAGGCACAGAATTGAACTTTAAATTTGTGTTTCCAAATAAACATCTAGTTATAAGGACTACATTGAAAGGAAACTAATGAAATTCTAAGCTGCTCTGGGGTGGCTGTTTTATTCTGATCGGTGGTAGATTGCACTATTGACCAAATGTCAGACACGGAGCGATACAATGATTGAATAAAAGTGTATACATAATCGGAGCAGAGAACTTTGCCAGGACCAGCTTTGTCGCCTTTCTCATAATACTAAAGGAAATTCTTTTTTTTTTTTTTTCTCCTCTCTGAGTGCAAATAAATTTTTTTCTTTCTGGGCCCCCTCCTCCTTTTATTGGTGCCCCCAGATAAAATAATGCAAGATGCCTTAGCCAGAGACGCTGATGAAATATTTTCAGCCTAGATATTAATCTGTTATCAGTTCTGTAGGTGTGAAATGTGATGAAGATGACAGAGAATCATGCTCTGCAGGCCTCAAGTAATTTGCACCAAAGATATTTAGATCTATCTTTGGACACTGCAGATCAGTTATTATGGGAGGGGAAAAGCCCTTGGGGAGTCTACCTTGAAACATATTTCAAATGCCAGGGGAGTTGCATGAAAATTGGGTAATGAATGAAACTCTGATTGCAGAAAAATCACTTTGGAATGTGACTGCTGCAGCACAATGTTGCTGTGTGTAAACCTTAAATGCTTAATGCCATGGACTGAGTCGTGTGGATTCTGTGATGCATTCTGGTCCCACTTTCTATCTTCACTCTTCTTGCACCATTCAGTTGGGGATGAATAAATATTTGTCATACAACCTGATAGTTATATTTTTTCCTTTAATTGAAAAAATGACCACAGTGTATTCATAATATATGAGAGCCTGTAGACAGCTTATGATAAGTTCGCCAAAGAAATTTTATCTTCTTTATCCCTATACCTCTGCATAAATCAAACGTTGTTTCTTAAACTCCAAAAGGTATTTCTGAGTGCTTCTAAATGAAACTAAACCAAGTTCTAGACAAGACTGGGCTTCTCATTCCTAATAATCAAAATGGGATCAAGAGACATTAAAAATACTTCTTTCTAGAAAACTTATCTGAAATAGCCAGGAGTGGTTTACAATGGTAATCTGCCTGATGGGGATGGCGGTGTACTCATTCCTACTTTTAATTTAGAAATTTAGCTTGAGACAAACAACCCATGGTCGCTTATGTCACGTAGGCCCTTACCATGAGTAGAAGTACAGAATCAGAAATCCTAATGTAACTGTGCAGACATGTCACGTTAATTTAAGTTACGTCTAGATAACTTAGACATATGTTATGTCTAGATAACTTAGTTATGTCTAGATACGCTAGATAAACTTAGCAAATTCTGATGTTAAGAGTGAAATTGAAAATATGTTTAATAATGGAAATAGGGAAATATTTTTCTATAAGGTCTCAAAACTGTCTCTTTTCTTAAAGTCTTCCCTGAGTGAAACAGGTAATTGTACTCCATTTAAATATGTACCTATTTTTCTCACAACCCCTAAGAGAATTTCTTTAAGTATTTATTTGTGGGGTGCCTGGTGGCTCAGTTGGTTAAGCGTCTGACTCTTCATTTCGGCTCACATCATGATCTCACGGTCCGTGAGTTTGAGCCCCACACTGGGTTTTGAGCTGACAGTACAGAGCCTGCTTGGGATTTTCTCTCTCCCTCTCTCTCTGTCCCTCTTCCACTCACTCTGTCTCTCTCTCAAAATAAATAAACAAACTTAATTATAAAATTTTTAAATATTTGTTTGCATGACTGTTTATGTTTTTTAGAGTATAACCTGTATGGGGACAGAGAGTGTGTCCTCACCAGTGGCTGGCACATAATAAACGCCTAACAAGTGTTTGTAGAATGAGCACTCTAAGGAAGGGAAGAAAGAATGTATGAGTTAAAGCAAATGGGGTATTATGTAGGAAAATCACCAGTGAAAAGGAAAAGGACACTTTTGGCAGAGACGGTGGGGTGGGATGGGACTTTTTCTCACATGTTAGAAATGGCAAAATTGGAAACAGAAGAAAACAGGGGAGAGATTCTAAAATAATTTTCGTCTGCTGTGGAATCAAAGCGTGGAATAAAAAGGGCCAAAAGTAGAAATAATGTATTCTGTTTACCTGCACCAGAAGGTTATCTACCAAGTGACATCAGAATTAAAGAAATTTACTCTAGGTTTTGGGGGTATAAAAACCAGTTGGATTCTAGTAAATTAATTTCATAATGAAGCCACTTTGACCCTGGAAGTTCTGATCTAAGTCACTTCATTCCAGTTTTCAAAATGGTGCACAGTTGGCTCCCAGCCACACCGGTGGCACCAGTCTTCTCCAGGCTTATTTCAGAGCGGTTAAGTTTGGCATTACCTTACCCCAAATATGTTTCCCAGTTAGATCTAGTGAGTATCATGTATTTCAAAGCTATAGTGCACCTCAGTGGAAAAACCTCAGCTCCACAATAAATTTTCAGATTCCTCAGAAAAAGGAAGCTCATTGCTAAATGACCCATTTTAAAAATGGAAGTTTGACACCACTAGCCTATGTTCTATTTTCTTTTCTCTCTTTGTTGCTCTGCTCTCGACAATTTCAGATATGTAAAATTTAGTAAGGACCTCTGTCTTGTGATTGGGCCCTTCCATTATATACCACTGTCTAGAAGTGAGTGCACATGTACTTCGATACCAGAAAGAAAAATTCTGATCATGAAAACACAAGCAATGTGAAGATAAACATGAATGTTTGTGTTTAGTCCCCTGTAGAATCAGTCTTAAATAGGCCATCCAGGAATTCATTCTATATCTAAATTCTCTCATGCCTTTAACCATTTTAGCCCTTGCTCTTGTATCTCTTTCAAATCCTAGCAGGAGCCCTCAGGAACCAGATGATATCACTCCTGGATCTCCCGTGGCAGGCAGAAATAGATCCTTCCTTACCTTGAGAGTAGTAGGTTTGGGTCTTCCACAGGGTTCAAAATGCGGCATCTGTGAAAAATAAAACCAGGTTTTGCTATCATAGCACAGTGTACAGTATTTGATAATATAAATTTGATATAATATTATACCAAAAGATGCTTTTCCCACGAGGGGTGAAGAAGAGAAGGAATATAGGGAATTAGACTTGGGTCAAAGGGATTTTTAAATTTTGTTCTTAGGAGGAAAGCAATTTTCTAAACTCAGAATTCCAGAGTAGATGTGGGAGAAGCTAGAAACTTTAAATTCCCAGAGGGTAGGATCTAATGTGTATTCCTTTATGTGCAAAAAAGTCACACAAATGGGACTTTAAGAAAGTGTTTTATATAAATGAAAATGAAAATGACTATAGGGGTGCCTGGGTGGCTCAGTCGGTTGAGCGTCCGACTTCAGCTCAGGTCATGATCTCACGGTTCGTGGGTTTGAGCCCCGCGTGGGGCTCTGTGCTGACAACTCAGAGCCTGGAGCCTGCTTTGGAGTCTGTGTCTCCTTCTCTCTCTGCCCCTCCCCTGCTCATGCTTTGTCTCACTCTGTTTCTCAAAAATAAATAAATGTAAAAAAAAATTTTTTAATAAAAAAAAAAAGAAAATGACTATAGAGGAGACCATTTTAATTAGTTCTTGCAAAAGAGAGTTGGAAGTGGAGGAGAAAAGCTGAAATATTTTTATATTTTATTTTATTTTATTTTATTTTATTTGTGAATGTACAAGCAGGGTAGGGAGGGCAGAAGGAGAGGGAATCTTAAGCAGGCTCCACTCTCAGCACAGAGCCCCGCTCCAGGGCTCAGTCTCACAACTGTGAGATCATGACCTGAGCCAAAATGAGGAGCCGGACACTTAGCCAATGGAGCCACCCAGCCTTTCCAAAAAGCTAAAATGTGGAGAAAACTGAAAAAGTTAGTTGTCTGGAAACTCACCTAAGGAGAAAAAAAAAAAGTAAGCAAATTTAATTGTCCACACACTTAGGAAATTAGGGCTTAGAATGTATTCTTCTATTAGGAAATGCATTTGTTTGCTTAATTTGTTATTAATTTCTAGTAAGAAGCCCTCACCATTAGTAGCTCACAGACAATGTGACCATTCCTAATGGTCCTAAAAATGAACCATGGAGTAATTGGAAAAACATTCTTTTGGAATCAGAAGACTAAAAACAGGTACCAGATCCAACACTGAAATTGCTACATGTCCTTGGACAGTTTACTTCACCTCTGAAGTGTCAATTCCTCTGGTGCCTGGCTGGCTCAGTCAGTAGAGCATGCAATTGTTGAACTTGGGATGTTGAGTTCAAGTCCCCCATTGGGTGTAAAGCTTGCTTTCAGAAAAATAAATAAAGGCACAAAAATAAATCAACCTAATTTTTTAGATTTCATGCTGTTCAAATAAGATAATGGATGTAAAATCACTAGGAAAATTATTATATCATTTATTATCATAAACCTGTCTTTTACATTAAAATTTGTTTATGCATTTGGTTTTTTTCCTAAAGTAGATTATTTTTTCATACCTTTCTTAGGTATTATCACATTTTTTTGAGAATTAAACTACTACACAATTATAGAATGAAATGCTTAGACAAAATAGATTTAATATTTTCAATATTTTGTTTTTGTGTATATTTGTTCTTGACAACTTACTTTATGATAAAATTCCTGATTTTTTTTCTGTTTTCCTAAAACAAATAGTAAGTCTGAATGACCAGCCAAGACCTTGAAAATTATGACCCCAACTGGATGGAAGATCTCATGGGGCATGTGTTGATTTAGTTTATCTACCAGTATGAATAATAGATCCAATCATTAGGGCTTACCTATTTTAAAAGCAGTTTTTAAACTTTTAAATCCCTACTTAGATGATCTCTGAAAAATGCCTTCTACACTCTGAGGAAATAAAATGCAGAAATGTTCACATTCATGAGACAATAGCTTTGACTGAATGCCGTAAAATGAAATCTGCTCTTTCAGTTTTTCTTTCAAAGGAAAAATTGCATAAATAATACATTTGGGCCTTGCAATACCAAACAAGCACAATAGCTACTTTACAGCTTTCATCAAAATGAAGGCCATCTTTTTCATTTTATTATGGAACCATTAATACAATATCATCAACTCTGATTGGCTGTAAGGTTCCAGACTGGAGGCATCGTGCCAGATGTCAATGGAGGTGCTGATATCACTAGTATATGGAATGGCACCAGCCCAGGGACTGGAGAGCTGATCAAATCTGGAAAAAAAGAAATAAAGAAATCTAAAACTTTTCAAATTTGGGGGCATGGTCTCCTTCTGGGGAAAATTCAGGTAAGATTTACCTTCATCATGCCTCCCAAATTTACCTGAGAATCTCTTAAATAATGAATGAGTAATAGAGGTTTTCACATATAAACTACCTTCTTCATTCAGTTTTTGGTATGTCTTTTGATACAGTTCTATCCAAATTAACCTTTTTACCAGTCTATCAGAGGCATTAAGAAAAAAAGAAAGAAAGAAAGAAAGAAAGAAAGAAAGAAAGAGCCTAAACCAAAAAATGGGTGATATTTGATTAAGTCTATTTTTCTTATTTCAGTTCAAACAGGGAAGATTTGTTAGGGGAGGAATAAAAACAATGTCAAAATTAGACTTTCTAATTATTCTTGGATTTAAATTATCCTTGCTATTGTGGTCTCTGTCCCGTGACAACAGATAATTGAGAGCTGGCTGTAATTGACATATTAGGGTTTTCTTTTACTTAAGGCAAATAGAAGGACACAGTTAAACATTAGGTTTACCCTCTAGGTAAAAAGAGCACATGGCAGATAGCCACAAAATAGAGGTTTAAAGGGATTTACTAACTTTGGATAAATACAGTGCTGTAGAAGGAATTTAAAGAAAATTCAAAGCAACCCATGGATAACAGCCTTATGTTATATGGATTTAACACAATATGATTTAATTTTTTTTATACAGAGGAATTAAACAAGGTAGTATAACCTGTGATTTCCCAACATTCTTGTTGATGTTTTAAAACAAAATTTAGTTTTTCTCTTTTATCAAAATGATTTCTAAAGGCCCTCCATATAATTAAATCTAATCCTCATTTTATCTTTGGGAAATAAAAATATTGTAGGATGTGTTAAGACATATTCCAGTTCAATGAGAAATGAATTAACAACTCTCAGTCTACTTGACATTAACAAATACGTACTTTGAGACTTCACTATATTATAATATTGTATAGATATTGTGGGTATGGATTCCCACTCCAGATTGCTACTTAGTAGCTATGTGATCCTGCTCAAGTCATTTAACCGGTCAGGGCCTCGGTTTTCTGTTCTATGAAATGGGAATGATTATAGAATGTATTCCATAGGGTTCTTGTGAGGTTTAAATGATCTAATACATGTAAAATACTCAGAGGAATGCCTGGTATATAATAAATATTCAAAAAGTGGTAGTTATCTGTGCTACCCAATAGCATTTCAAATGATAGCAGAGCAAGAGTAAATTAAGAAGTATAAAACAGTTACCATTTTGTTGTTGTTGTCAGCATTACATTCTGGTAAGATTCAGGAAAATCCTATTTAGTTACAAATTGCAGCTACTAAGATTGACTGAATTAGATTTGAGGAATTTGAAATATAGTCAGCATCAAATATTTGTGTTTGCTTTTTTAACAGGCAAATTAAAACATTGGCAAGTGCCTTTTAATTTAATTTTTAATTCTTATCCCTTTTGAGACTACACATAAAATATTCATTTATCTTCAATTTCAGTTTGGTAATATATGCTTGGCAATTAAGAACTTGATGTACTGAGAGATAAATGTATTTAGGTTAAATGTTAGTGCTTTGTATAAAGCCTACTTTGCAGGAATTGTTTTATACTTCTTACTCTTTAGAAAGAGATGCAGCAGACCCCTAACTTTCAGAGCTTTGGAAATGCCAGTATGTCCCTACCCTCTTCAGTAAAATTGCTGACATTAAGAACTCCACCTTAATTTTACTGTTCAAACACAAAATGCTAAGCACGTAGAAGGCTCACAGCTTACTCTTGATTCATTACATTGATATCACTGATTTGGTCAGGGTAATTCTAAGACTTCCTAAGATTGGCCTTTGTTGTTGTGGGATACTGTAATTAAGAATAAATAATGGATTTAGGATTTTCCAATATGGGTGTCTTCCATTAAAATTAGCCCAAGTTTTCTCACTTCCCTCCCCTTCCCAAAAAAACTCAGTTTGTTTATATAGAGATAGATGGGTCTTTACAGATTCACATGCATATACAAATAAAAGCATGTATGACAGTGCAATGCCTTACAACTAACAACTAAAAACAGTGTGTCTTAGGTTTATATAATTGACGTTACCTATCATTTAATTATACCAACTTTTTTCCTTGTTATACCAACTTAATTCCAATAACTACCAACTTTTTTCCTTGTTAATATTTTTCTTTTATTATAACTTTATTCATTACAACTTGTTAATTATTATAAGTAATTAAACTGTAGTATATTTGAAGATACTAACATGGGAAACTAACATGGGAATTGCAATATTTCAGAATAGAAGATGTGATTTTATTCAAGGCATTAGTTTTTTTCTGAGAATCATATGGCTCCTATGTTAAATCAGTAGGTGGCTTTTTGAAATAATTTTAATAGTTCAAGAATTCCAATGAAGGTTTCCATTTATTGGACGTAATTCTGCACATGTTATCTGAAGCATCAGTTTATTGTATCAATTCAATGGGATCATATTGGTTATCTTATGCTAACTGGAAACAGTAGTTGAAAGCTTAATTCCTTTGATTAATTTTAAGTGAAAACAATACTTACAACTCAACAGTATGACTTGTTTTGTAGGAAAACCCATAGTACAAAGATTGGGTTTGAGAAAAGGGCAGTAGGAAATTAGAGACAAAACAATACATACGTGTGTGTGTGTGTGTGTGTGTGTGTGTGTGTGTGTGTGTGTTAAAAAGTTTGAGAAACCTGGAATGGAGTTCTAAGTCTTCTTCTAATTTTCTAAATCATTATAACCTCTTGTTTTAACCTACCAGTTCGACTTTCTCATCTTAATGCAATCAAGCTTACTTCTTTTAAGAATGGTTAATTCTCAAGTTAGACGTGTAAACAGAATTTACCTTCCCCAATACAGGCATTATTCTGTATCAAGATATAACATAAGGGTGTTCTGTGTATAAATTAATAATAATAATGTTCATGTGTAGCCCATGAAATTCAAGATGTATGCATACCTGAATTATCAAGTCTGTTGGAGGTTTGGCTGTGAAGCCTATCATATCACTAGCTTCATGAGTGCAGGTGCTCTGCACTGACTTAATGTACAATTATTTCTTTCATCTTTATATAAAGCCTCCCTACTTGCAACTTCCATTATACCTGTATGCTCAGATTTATTTAATTGGTTTGATTAATATCCATACTTATATAATGGAAATCATTTTTGAAAGTATTTGAGTAATCAAGTGTCCTAAGGAAATAAGCTTTGGTTAAAAAATACTCATTAATGTTGTTGAAGTAATGGATGCAATCCAAATGGCCAATGATAGTTTGAGAAAACTATTAGGCAGAATGTTTCCCGTCTATTAAAACAGTATTTACTTAAAAATGGGCAAATTCTTGTCATATTGTCAAGTGAAAAAGGAACTACCAGATTCCTTTTTCCTCCTGTATATAAAATAAGAATACAATTATGTAAAGAAAACAAAAAGTCATGAATCAGAAAAAATACTGGAAAAAAGACACTAACATGTTAATGTTTCCTTTTGTTTTTCTATGGTGAGCATATATTTCTTTGATAATCAAAATGATATTGCCTTATTTTTTAAAAACTTTGTTTATCTTCAGGGGTGCTTGGGTGGCTCAGTCGGTTAAGTGTCCGACTTCAGCTGAGGTCATGATCTCATTGTTCATGAGTTTGAGCCCCACAAAGGGCTCTGTGCTGACAGGTCGGAGCCAGGAGCCTGCTTCGGATTCTGTGTCTCCCTCTCTTTCTGCCCATCCCCCACTCACATTCTGTCTCTGTCTCTCAAAAATGAATAAACATTAATTTTCTTTAAATAAAAACCTTGTTTATCTTCAGAAGTCACTAAAATGATATATTATTTAGTATTTACATATTGCTAAACATATATCTATCATTGTTTCTTACATTTAATCTTCAGTGACCCAATGAGCTCATTTATTCTTATCATTTTATAGCTGAGGAAACTTAGGAACAAAGAAGTAAATAACTTGCCTTGACTTACATGTTAGTAGTCTGTGCAACTGGGATTTAAAGCTAGGGGAAATGGCTTTGTCTGTGCTGTACAACTACTATCAATTTGTAAAACTGAGAAGTTTTTATGTTCTAAATTTTAAAATATTTAGGCATGGCAGAAGTATAGATGGTATTACAGACACCCATATACCCATCACTGAGCACTCACTAATTCATCAAAATGATGACAGAACATGTTCATTTAAATTAGTATTGATCCCTTCAAATATATCAATGGGAATATGTCACTTTCAGCTAATAATGCCATTCTAATTTTTTTAAATAAGAATAACTACTCTTTACTAAGATATTAAAATGACAGAGTGGGTATAAGTTTAACAAAATATGTATAAGATCTATGGGAGGAAAATTTTGAACACTTATGAAAAAAAGTCAAAGAACTAAACAATCAGAGAGATAGTCCATGTTCATGGATAAGAAGACTTATTATTACCAAGATGTCAGTTCTTAGACTCTTAAATATAGAGAACTGGTGGTTGCCAGAGAAGAAGTGGGTGGGGAAAATGGGTGGAATAGATAAAGAGGATTAAGAGCACACTTATCCTGATGAGTACAGAAAACTGGATAAAATTGTTGAATCATTGCATTGTTTTAATGTTTATTTTTGAGACAGAGAGAGAGAGAGGATGGGAGAGGGGCAGAAAGAGAGGGAGGCAGAGAATCTGAAGCAGCCTCTGCACTGTCAGCACAAAGTCCAACACAGGGCTTGACCTCACGAACTGTCACATCATGACCTGAATCAGTCAGATGCTCAACCAACTGAGTCATCCAGGTACCCAAATCATTATATTTTACACCTGAAACTAGTATAACACTGTATGTTAACTCTATTTAAATGACTTTTTAAAAAGGATCTCACTTCTTTGTAACTGGATCGATAGATCCAACACAATTCCAATCAAAATCCCATTAAGTTATTTTGTGGATATCTGCACACTAATTCTAAAGTTTGTATGGAGAGAGAGAAAACCAAGAACAGCCAGCACAATTTTGAAGGATAAGAACAAAGTTGGAGGACTGACACTACCTTACCTCAAGACTTACTATGAAGCCACAACAATCAAAACAGTGTGGTATTGATGAAAGAATAGACAAATCCATGGAGCTTTATAAAGAACCCAGAAATAGAACCACATAAATTTTGTCAACTGAGTTTTGACAAAGAAGCAAAGGCAATGAAATGGAAAAAATGACAGTCTTCTCAATAAATGACGCTGGAACAACTGGACAACCGCAAGCAAAAGAATTAATCCAAGCACAAACCTTACACTCTTCACAAAATGTAACTCAAAATGGATCATAGGTCTAGAATACACTGGGCTTGCTGATGACTTTTGAGATATAATACCAAAGGCACAATCCATAAAAGAAATAATTGATTAGCTGAGCTTCATTAAAATTAAAATCTTCTGCTTTGCAAAAGATAGTGTCAAAAAATAAGAATACAAGCCACAGACTTGAAGATAATATTTGCAAAAGATGTAACTGATAAAGGATTTTTATCCAAAATACACAAAGAATTCTTAGAGGTCAAGAACAAGGAAATAAGCAACTTGATGAGAAAAGTGGGCAAAAGACCTGAACAGACACATCACCAAAGAAGATATACTGATGTCAAATAGGCATATGCAAAAATGCACAATAGAATTTATCATTAGGGAAATGCAAATTAAAACAACAATGAGATACCTCTTTATGATTTTTTAAATAGTAAAAATCCCAAACACTGAAATCACCAAATGCCAGAAAGGATGTGACAAGGAACTCCCTCCCATTCAGTGCTGGTGGGAATGCAAAGTGGTACAGCCACTTTGGAAGACTGTGGCAATTTCTCATGAAATTAAACATAGTCTTACCATACTATTCAGCAATAGTACCCCTGGGTGCTATTTCAAACCAAATGAATTGAAAATTTACATCCACCCAAAACCCACACATGAATATTTATAGCAGTATTATTCATAACTGCCAAAATTTGGAAGCAACCAAAATGTCTTTCAGCAGGTTAACAAATAAATTGTACATCCAGGCAATGGAATATTGTTCAGTGCTAAAAAGATATGAACTATCAACTCATGAAAAGACATGGAACAACCTTCAATGCATATTACTAAGCAAAAGAAGACAATCTGAAAAGGCTAAATACTACATGATTTGAACTATATGACTTTCTGGAAAAGCCAAAATTTTGGAGACATTAGAAAGATCAGTGGTTGCTAGGAGTTGAGGGGAGAGAGGGATAGATAAGGGAAGCTTTTTTAGGCAGTGAAACTATTCTATATAATATTGTAATGGTGGCTACACATCATTATACATTTGTCCAAACCTACAGAATGTACAACAGCAAAAGTGAACCCTAATATAATCTGTAGATTTCAAGTGATAATGATGTGTCAATGTAGGTTCATTAATTGTAATAAATATAGCATTCTGGTGTGCAATACTGATAGTTAAGGAAGCTACACATCCTTGGCAACAGGAGTATATGAGAACTCTGCATTTTCAACTCAGTTTTGCTGTGAACCTAAAACTGCTCTTAAAAAAAAAAGTCTAAGTTTTTTAAATAGGCATCAGAGTATGCTAAGATATTCTATATATTTATCTCATTTAATTCCCCCAACAATCATATTAATGTGAGCCACTCTTTCCTTATATTACAGATGAGATCATTAAGATACAAAAGATTTATTTACCCAAGGTCATTATACTCTACAGTGCATACTCGTAACTATCACAAATTCAAAACTTGTTGAAAACTTCCTTGTAAGTCTACAACAGATTGTGTGTGTGTGTGTGTGTGTGTGTGTGTATCACCAACAAAAGCAAAAGAGTCATTCTCTAAGCACAGTATCATTTCCTTTTTTTAATGTTTATTTATTTTGAGAGAGAGAGAGAGAGCACAGGTGCACGCCAGTAGGGGAGAGAGGCAGAAAGAGAGGGAAAAAGAATCCCAAACAGGCTCCATGCTCAGCACGGAACCTGATGTGGGGCTCAATCCCATGACTGAGAGATCATGACCCAAGCTAAAACCAAGAGTCAGACACTTAACTGACTTGAGCCACCCAGGAGCTTCAGTACCATTTCCTTTTAATAATGAGATGCTATTTGAAGAAAAAATTAGTAAAGTTGGGTAATAAGGCTGAATAATGCTATCACAGATTAAACAACAACAGCAACCATATGTTAAAGCCGTCACCAACTTGTGGCCTTGTGCCAAATTTTCCCACTGTGTCTTTTGTTATTAGAAACCCTAATGTGGGTAGGATATCACACATAATTTCATACACCGGGTCACTTATAAAAAACTATGCCCAGATTGTGATGTGGCATCAATGAGCCAAAAATGGGTTGTGGTTCACCCTCTTACATGGTATATGTTTTCTTCAGTCATTCAGTTCCCATCATCCCCTACTCTCTCACTGTCACTGAGGCTAGGTGGCAGCTATACTTTATGATAGCATTTGTCCTGCTATTTTTCATCTACTAGAATTGAGGAAATTTTTTACATCCATTTCTTTATAGGAAATATTGGATAAGGCAAAGAGGGTCCCCTGTTTCATGAAAAACAGGAATATAAATTTATTTGTGGAAATGTTGAGTATCCTTATGTTTAATATGTCAATATTTCATGTCTATGTAAAAGAATACCACTTACTTCATGGATATGAAAAAATAAGAAAAATAATTCTGACTAATATGTGGAAAAAATGTATGGTAAAAGTTTAATTAACTGAAAAATACTGATATTTATTTTTTTTTTTTTTTTTTATATGAAGTTTATTGACAAATTGGTTTCCATACAACACCCAGTGCTCATCCCAAAAGGTGCCCTCCTCAATACCCATCACCCACCCGCCCCTCCCTCCCACCCCCCATCAACCCTCAGTTTGTTCTCAGTTTTTAACAGTCTCTTATGCTTTGGCTCTCTCCCACTCTAACGTCCTTTTTTTTTTTTTTTTTTCCTTCCCCTCCCCCATGGGTTCCTGTTAAGTTTCTCAGGATCCACATAAGAGTGAAACCATATGGTATCTGTCTTTCTCTGTATGGCTTATTTCACTTAGCATCACACTCTCCAGTTCCATCCACGTTGCTACAAAAGGCCATATTTCATTTTTTCTCATTGCCACGTAGTATTCCATTGTGTATATAAACCACAATTTCTTTATCCATTCATCAGTTGATGGACATTTAGGCTCTTTCCATAATTTGGCTATTGTTGAGAGTGCTGCTATGAACATTGGGGTACAAGTGCCCCTATGCATCAGTACTCCTGTATCCCTTGGGTAGATTCCTAGCAGTGCTATTGCTGGGTCATAGGGTAGGTCTATTTTAATTTTCTGAGGAACCTCCACACTGCTTTCCAGAGCGGCTGCACCAATTTGCATTCCCACCAACAGTGCAAGAGGGTTCCCGTTTCTCCACATCCTCTCCAGCATCTATAGTCTCCTGATTTGTTCATTTTGGCCACTCTGACTGGCGTGAGGTGATACCTGAGTGTGGTTTTGATTTGTATTTCCCTGATAAGGAGCGACGCTGAACATCTTTTCATGTGCCTGTTGGCCATCTGGATGTCTTCTTTAGAGAAGTGTCTATTCATGTTTTCTGCCCATTTCTTCACTGGGTTATTTGTTTTTCGGGTGTGGAGTTTGGTGAGCTCTTTATAGATTTTAGATACTAGCCCTTTGTCCGATATGTCATTTGCAAATATCTTTTCCCATTCCGTTGGTTGCCTTTTAGTTTTGTTGGTTGTTTCCTTTGCTGTGCAGAAGCTTTTTATCTTCATAAGGTCCCAGTAATTCACTTTTGCTTTTAATTCCCTTGCCTTTGGGGATGTGTCGAGTAAGAGATTGCTACGGCTGAGGTCAGAGAGGTCTTTTCCTGCTTTCTCCTCTAAGGTTCTGATGGTTTCCTGTCTCACATTTAGGTCCTTTATCCATTTTGAGTTTATTTTTGTAAATGGTGTGAGAAAGTGGTCTAGTTTCAACCTTCTGCATGTTGCTGTCCAGTTCTCCCAGCACCATTTGTTAAAGAGGCTGTCTTTTTTCCATTGGATGTTCTTTCCTGCTTTGTCAAAGATGAGTTGGCCATATGTTTGTGGGTCTAGTTCTGGGGTTTCTATTCTATTCCATTGGTCTGTGTGTCTGTTTTTGTGCCAATACCATGCTGTCTTGATGATGACAGCTTTGTAGTAGAGGCTAAAGTCTGGGATTGTGATGCCTCCTGCTTTGGTCTTCTTCTTCAAAATTCCTTTGGCTATTCGGGGCCTTTTGTGGTTCCATATGAATTTTAGGATTGCTTGTTCTAGTTTCGAGAAGAATGCTGGTGCAATTTTGATTGGGATTGCATTGAATGTGTAGATAGCTTTGGGTAGTATTGACATTTTGACAATATTTATTTTTCCAATCCATGAGCAGGGAATGTCTTTCCATTTCTTTAAATCTTCTTCAATTGCCTTCATAAGCTTTCTATAGTTTTCAGCATACAGATCCTTTACATCTTTGGTTAGATTTATTCCTAGGTATTTTATGCTTCTTGGTGCAATTGTAAATGGGATCAGTTTCTTTATTTGTCTTTCTGTTGCTTCATTGTTAGTGTATAAGAATGCAACTGATTTCTGGACATTGATTTTGTATCCTGCAACTTTGCTGAATTCATGTATCAGTTCTAGCAGACTTTTGGTGGAGTCTATCGGATTTTCCATGTATAATATCATGTCATCTGCAAAAAGCGAAAGCTTGACTTCATCTTTGCCAATTTTGATGCCTTTGATTTCCTTTTGTTGTCTGATTGCTGATGCTAGAACTTCCAGCACTATGTTAAACAACAACGGTGAGAGTGGGCATCCCTGTCGTGTTCCTGATCTCAGGGAAAAAGCTCTCAGTTTTTCCCCGTTGAGGATGATGTTAGCTGTGGGCTTTTCATAAATGGCTTTTATGATCTTTAAGTATGTTCCTTCTATCCCGACTTTCTCAAGGGTTTTTATTAAGAAAGGGTGCTGGATTTTGTCAAAGGCCTTTTCTGCATCGATTGACAGGATCATATGGTTCTTCTCTTTTTTTTTGTTAATGTGATGTATCACGTTGATTGATTTGCGAATGTTGAACCAGCCCTGCATCCCAGGAATGAATCCCACTTGATCATGGTGAATAATTCTTTTTATATGCTGTTGAATTCGATTTGCTAGTATCTTATTGAGAATTTTTGCATCCATATTCATCAGGGATATTGGCCTGTAGTTCTCTTTTTTTACTGGGTCTCTGTCTGGTTTAGGAATCAAAGTAATACTGGCTTCATAGAATGAGTCTGGAAGTTTTCCTTCCCTTTCTATTTCTTGGAATAGCTTGAGAAGGATAGGTATTATCTCTGCTTTAAACGTCTGGTAGAACTCCCCTGGGAAGCCATCTGGTCCTGGACTCTTATTTGTTGGGAGATTTTTGATAACCGATTCAATTTCTTCGCTGGTTATGGGTCTGTTCAAGCTTTCTCTTTCCTCCTGATTGAGTTTTGGAAGAGTGTGGGTGTTTAGGAATTTGTCCATTTCTTCCAGGTTGTCCAATTTGTTGGCATATAATTTTTCATAGTATTCCCTGATAATTGTTTGTATCTCTGAGGGATTGGTTGTAATAATTCCATTTTCATTCATGATTTTATCTATTTGGGTCATCTCCCTTTTCTTTTTGAGAAGCCTGGCTAGAGGTTTGTCAATTTTGTTTATTTTTTCAAAAAACCAACTCTTGGTTTCGTTGATCTGCTCTACAGTTTTTTTAGCTTCTATATTGTTTATTTCTGCTCTGATCTTTATTATTTCTCTTCTTCTGCTGGGTTTAGGCTGCCTTTGCTGTTCTGCTTCTATTTCCTTTAGGTGTGCTGTTAGATTTTGTATTTGGGATTTTTCTTGTTTCTTGAGATAGGCCTGGATTGCAATGTATTTTCCTCTCAGGACTGCCTTCGCTGCGTCCCAAAGCGTTTGGATTGTTGTATTTTCATTTTCATTTGTTTCCATATATTTTTTGATTTCTTCTCTAATTGCCTGGTTGACCCACTCATTCGTTAGTAGGGTGTTCTTTAACCTCCATGCTTTTGGAGGTTTTCCAGACTTTTTCCTGTGGTTGATTTCAAGCTTCATAGCATTGTGGTCTGAAAGTATGCATGGTATAATTTCAATTCTTGTAAACTTATGAAGGGCTGTTTTGTGACCCAGTATATGATCTATCTTGGAGAATGTTCCATGTGCACTCGAGAAGAAAGTATATTCTGTTGCTTTGGGATGCAGAGTTCTAAATATATCTGTCAAGTCCATCTGATCCAGTGTCTCATTCAGGGCCCTTGTTTCTTTATTGACTGTGTGTCTAGATGATCTATCCATTTCTGTAAGTGGGGTGTTAAAGTCCCCTGCAATTACCACATTCTTATCAATAAGGTTGCTTCTGTTTATGAGTAATTGTTTTATATATTTGGGGGCTCCGGTATTCGGCGCATAGACATTTATAATTGTTAGCTCTTCCTGATGGATAGACCCTGTAACTATTATATAATGTCCTTCTTCATCTCTTGTTACAGCCTTTAATTTAAAGTCTAGTTTGTCTGATATAAGTATGGCTACTCCAGCTTTCTTCTGGCTTCCAGTAGCATGATAAATAGTTCTCCATCCCCTCACTCTGAATCTAAAGGTGTCCTCAGGTCTAAAATGAGTCTCTTGTAGACAGCAAATAGATGGGTCTTGTTTTTTATCCATTCTGATACCCTATGTCTTTTGGTTGGCGCATTTAATCCGTTTACATTCAGTGTTATTATAGAAAGATACGGGTTTAGAGTCATTGTGATGTCTGTATGTTTTATGCTTGTAGTGATGTCTCTGGTACTTTGTCTCACAGGGTCCCCCTTAGGATCTCTTGTAGGGCTGGTTTAGTGGTGACAAATTCCTTCAGTTTTTGTTTGTTTGGGAAGACCTTTATCTCTCCTTCTATTCTAAATGACAGACTTGCTGGATAAAGGATTCTCGGCTGCATATTTTTGCTATCTAGCACCCTGAAAATCTCGTGCCAATTCTTTCTGGCCTGCCAAGTTTCAAAAGAGAGATCAGTCACGAGTCTTATAGGTCTCCCTTTATATGTGAGGGCACGTTTACCCCTTGCTGCTTTCAGAATTTTCTCTTTATCCTTGTATTTTGCCAGTTTCACTATGATATGTCGTGCAGAAGATCGATTCAAGTTACGTCTGAAGGGAGTTCTCTGTGCCTCTTGGATTTCAATGCCTTTTTCCTTCCCCAGTTCAGGGAAGTTCTCAGCTATTATTTCTTCAAGTACCCCTTCAGCACCTTTCCCTCTCTCTTCCTCCTCTGGGATACCAATTATGCGTATATTATTTCTTTTTAGTGTATCACTTAGTTCTCTAATTTTCCCCTCATACTCCTGGATTTTTTATCTCTCTTTTTCTCAGCTTCCTCTTTTTCCATAACTTTATCTTCTAGTTCACCTATTCTCTCCTCTGCCTCTTCCATCCGAGCCGTGGTGGTTTGCATTTTGTTTTCCATTTCCTTTAAAGCGTTTTTCAGCTCCTCATGACTGTTCCTTAGTCCCCTGATGTCTGTAGCAAGAGATTCTCTGCTGTCCTGTATGCTGTTTTCCAGCCCAGCGATTAATTTTATGACTATTATTCTAAATTCACTTTCTGTTATATTATTTAAATCCTTTTTGATCAGCTCATTAGCTGTTGTTATTTCCTGGAGATTCTTCTGAGGGGAATTCTTCCGCTTGGTCATTTTGGATAGTCCCTGGTGTGGTGAGGGCCTGCAGGGCACTTCCCCTGTGCTGTGGTGTATAACTGGAGTTGGTGGGCGGGGCCGCAGTCCGACCTGATGTCTGCCCCCAGCCCACCGCTGGGGCCACAGTCAGACTGGTGTGTGCCTTCTCTTCCCCTCTCCTAGGGGCGGGATTCACTGTGGGGTGGCGTGGCCCGTCTGGGCTACTTGCACACTGCCAGGCTTGTGATGCTGGGGATCTGGCGTATTAGCTGGGGTGGGAAGGCAAGGTGCACGGCGGGAGGGGGGGCAGGCTTAGCTCGCTTCTCCTTAGGTGATCCACTTCAGGAGGGGCCCTGTGGCAGCCGGAGGGAGTCAAATCGCTGCCGGAGGTTTGGCTCCGCAGAAGCACAGAGTTGGGTGTTCGCGCGGAGCGAGCAATTTCCCTGGCCGGAGCCGGTTCCCTTTGGGATTTTGGCTGGGGGATGGGCGGGGGAGATGGCGCTGGCTAGCGCCTTTGTTCCCCGCCAAACTGAGCTCTGTCGTCCGGGGGCTCCGCAGCTCACCCTCCCTTTGTCCTCCAGCCTTCCCGCTTTCCGAGCAGAGCTGTTAACTTATGACCTCCCAGACGCTAAGTCGCGCTTGCTAAGTCGCGCTTGCTGTCTGAACACAGTCCGTCAGGCCCCTCCGCTTTTGCAAGCCGGACTCGGGGGCTCTGCTTGGCCGGCGAGCCGCCCCTCCGCCCCGGCTCCCTCCCGCCAGTCCGTGGAGCGCGCACCGCCTCGCCGCCCTTCCTACCCTCTTCCGTGGGCCTCTCGTCTGCACTTGGGTCCGGTGACTCTGTTCTGCTAATCCTCTGGCGGTTTTCTGGGTTATTTAGGCAGGTGTAGGTGGAATCTAAGTGATCAGCAGGACGCGCGGTGAGCCCAGCGTCCTCCTACGCCGCCATCTTCCCAGAAAAAATACTGATATTTAAACAGGGCTTATTTTGAAATGCAAATAAAATGTGGTGCTACAATGAAATGCAAATGTACATTAACTTAAAAAAATTGCTCTAGCATCAAGGCCTTTTTACAGCTGATAAGTCCATGAAGAAGTGTCTATAGAGGATAGCAGAAATTACGAGTCTAAAACAGAAACAAGTATTTGCAAATGTAAATCTAGCTGGAAATATAGTTCAGAGTGTAGAAGACAGACTTGAGAACTTTGAGGACAAAATATTGGAAAAGGTTAGGTATATTGGAGTTTTGTATTGAACTGATAAAAGTCCACATATCAATAATACCTATTTGGCTATCTTTTTCATACTGTAGTGCAATGATAGGCACAAATTGAGAAACTTATTTATTATGTGAGTAAATTCCTCAAGAGGTGAATGTAGTAATTTAATGTGTGAGCACAAAAAAAGGGTACTGCTCTTGCAGTAGTATGAAACTTAAAAATAAGAACAGAAAATTTACATGTGTTCATTGTGTCATTTGTGAGGTAACTCTGAGCTAAAAACGTTAACACTGAAATGCATCATGAAGAGAGTAATGAAGAGCTTCCTCCATGGCTTCAACCCCTGAGGTTTTGATGTTTTGCTTGATGAAATGAAGGCCCACTTATTAGTCATCTGTAGTTCACAGGGTGAGTAGAACAGATAAGACATGGTGCTGAAGGTATATATACATATACACACACATACACAGACATGACACACACATACAGGATTGGAAACAATTGCTTATCCTTGACATTCAGGTAAATTACCACCCATCACCAGTTAAAACCAAAAACTTGGCTTTTTATTTTTGGTAGCTATTTTAAGCATCAATGTTGTTTAAATTTCTTTGCAGTAATTTTTGTACTAGATACACAAATTTGTGATTTTAGTAACTCATTCTTAGAGAAACTTTATCCTTGGGAAACTAAAATGGCACCAAACTTCTGGCTCCTTTTCATATGCCTAGATTGTTCTACAAACACACAAGGGATTGCTTGAAATTGGAAATCCTCAAATTCTGTATTTAAAGACCAAAGTCTTAAAATAAAAAATAGAGGAGATATAATGAATGAAGAATTACAAATGGTTTACTACTGAACCAGCATGCAATATTGTTTTACAAATCCAAACATGGTGACACTGAAAACCAAACTCTACAAATTATAGAAACTCTTGTGCAAATATTTTATACATGTTTGGAAGTAGCTGTATTTGAGAACATCTGTTTTCCATAATGAACTGAAGAAAACTAAGCATCATTTAAAATTAAAAGATGCATTACAACAGAATACACAAAAGCCAATGTTGACTAGAATAGAAAAAAGTGAAACATATTTTGGATCCAAACCAAAGGAGTAATGAATTTTTAAAAAAAGGAAATTTTAATCACTGAACTTATTTAATAGTCCCTGTATTTGCTTCCACTATAGCTGAAAGTAAAATAAAATATCTGATGTTCTATCTGTATAATATTATGCAATAAAAATAAATTAAGATTATATTTTTGGTGGTTGATTTTTTTGCTCATTCATCCAATTTTACTCATTTTAATTGTCTGGCTGAGACTCTACAGAAATGAGATGTAGGCAGTTTGAAATGATGGGTTTTATTATAACTGAAAAAAAAACATGCAGTCTAGTAATTTACTTAAAAATGACTACACAAATTTGCATGTGAGTTATAATTTAATGTCTTTATTTAATAGTCATACTTCTGAAATTATAAAATAATGTGCCTTTGTGAAAATTATAGGAAAATTCTGGGAAGGCAAACATAAGATTCTTTGATTTAAAAATTTTTGAAAATGATTTTTTGTTCAGTTCATTTATTAACAATGATAGTTAGAAGGGTGACAATATGTAGGTAGAATTATAAATGTGTTGCTAATGGAGCACAAACAGTATTAAACACTAAATGTGAAGGCACTGAAAATCAGGATTCTATATAAATCTCAGAAGGATCATTGTAACAACTATTGTGTAAAAAGAGTCTATCCATGTTTAGAAGTAGAATTGTTTTTCCTTATGCAAAAAGGTTAGATACCCTTCTGAGGGTGACATTATCTTCTCATTAAGAACGAATTTGATCTTTGGCTCCAGTTAGTCTCAAAATTTACAATTTGTTCTTCTTTTACGTTGACAATTAATGTTAAAGTCTATATTTAAAATTACAACAATATTCTCTTCTGTCAGGAGAGATTGTCTTCTTTCATATATGAACATTACCTCAATTATCAAGGTTATGACAGATTATATTTTAAAGGGTAACATTATCCATGTCTGCCAAAGATAAACTAAATTAAATGGACAGATAGATTAGATATAAAAAGGGATATTAAGAGATTATGGAATTACTTCCCCCAAGATCTTTTAAAACAGTCCAGATACCCATCTGCCTACAATAGTTTAGGTAAAGTTTGCCTGAAGCCAGCAGGATGAAGCAGAAAGATAACCTCTAGAGGTTTCCTTCAACCATATTTTTTCTAAGATTTCACTCTATTGCCCTCGAACTGTACTGGCATCTTCTCAGCTTTCTGATGAAGAATCTGGTAGCATAGATTTTTTTCTTAGTGTTAACACAGCGTCACTCCAATTTTTAAGTTATATTTTTCAATGTGAAAGTTACATTTTCCAAAATGGATGTAGTAACAAAATTCAGACTTGGTGTATAAAAATTAAATATGCCAAGCCACATAAATTTTATTAAAAATCCGGATGGCAAAATTGTAAAACCTTACTTCATCCTTCATTACCACAATCTCATTGCCAAAAAAATGATATGATTCGGATTTTCAAACAGAATTTTTGTTTTCGCCATATCAATTTAAAAGCATATTTTAAATAAACTGAGATATGGTCCCTTAATCTTAAAAGGGGATTGGAATATCTTCCCCCACCAAAAACAAAATATTTAGGTATTCTTTTTTTTTGTAATTTATTTATTTATTTTTGAGAGGGGGCGGGGGACAGAATCCTAAGCAGGCTCCATGATCAGCACGGAGCCCCACACAGGCTTGATCACACAAAGGGTAAGATCATGACCTGAGCCGAAATCAAAAGTCGCTCACTTAACCGACTGAGCCTTCCAGGCGCCCCCAAATTTCTAGTTCTTCTTAAGTAATAAGTGAATGCAGGGCGACCACATAAACCATGCATGTGGGGCACTTCCAAAAGTCTGAGGTGCGAGGGGGTTGCCATACACATAAGTGAATGGCACCCCCTTAGAGCAGGGCAATGCTCACCTGCACAAGCATTTGTGATTGCTCTGGAGTGGCAGTTAGATCACGGCCCACTCCTTTTGTACTTGTTTTCCTGTTGATTGATTATGGAGATTCTGAGAAATTCAGTTTTAATACGTGCTGGTTACTTAATGTAAGAAGTTAAGTAATAGTTCAAAACAACTGTTCTGAAAGCTACAGTTTTTGTTGTTGTTAAAACACCAAGAATATCTTTGCCTTTTCAAATCTAGCCATTATGTTTTTCTTGTTAGTTGTTCATTCATGGGAAGTTCTATTATAAATTACTTGTGGCACTGACAATATTTTTAACTGGGCCAAAACTATGCCATTCTATGAGTATTCTGATAGTTTTATTAGCTGCACACGTAGGAGAGGAAACCACTATCTTCATAACATATGTAAGAATGGCTTACATAATGAATATTTGCACAATTAATGAGTATAGCACATTTTTTTCAAAGTCTGAAATGATTTGTTATTATTTAGGACATATGGCAATTGTTGCTGAGGACTGAAGTATTTTTACAGACAAGTTTGTTTATTCAGTGGAAAGTTGTTCAGCAAGACAGAGTAAGTCACCTACTTAGCCTAGTGGTCCAGTGGTTAAGATTCAGCTCCCTCTCCTAACAGAAAAACTGTGAAGCGTGAGTGAATTCCGGTGTGAGTGTAACAGTGAAGGGACGGGAGGGAAGACAGTTTCTCCGAGAAAAAAATATCTGATTGACTTTCCATAAATCAGATGTTCAAAATTTACTTAACTTGAAAATAATATGCTACCATTGTGACAAGAACCTAAGAGAATGGTGGCTAGAGAAAAATATGTAGGAACCACGTATCTCAAGAAAGCATGGTATCATTTAAAAAATCTGTTACAATTTTTACATGTGCTTCTCATTCATCAGAAGAAGAAAATATTTGCATTTCACAAAATAAACCTACGTGGCCTATAACACAAACTACACATTGTCATTTTATAATTATAGATAACATGCGATAAAAGATGGATTGGGCGTTTTCACTAAATTTTCTTTTGCTAATCCTAATTTAGAGAAGATAAATTCCATTATACTGTGCATGACTGTATTTCATCTTTGTGAAAGCAAGAGAAAGAGATGCCTATACGGCTGCAGAAAAGGTTCACGTAGCTAGAGCCACTCACTGCCTCGTTTCTCTTTCAATTATACTAAAATCATTTAATAAAAAGAAACGTTTATCACATCTCTGATCTAATCCAAGAAAAGACCATTATTATACTTATTTAAGTTTTATGCTTTTTTTCATAAGATATTGAGTATATTTATATGACTCATTGCAACTACTTTAGTAGTTTTCAAATAATGCATATATCACTTTCTACAAAGAATCCAATAAATTAACAATAAGTTCTGGCCACTACTCAGAGGGAAAAAACTCAAGCATACTCTAGCTGTATAAATCACAAGTCCAGTTTAACGTGAATTAAATGCATAAAATCCATCAGTGTCTCTGGAATTTTGCCCAAAACATTTGAAAACCACGGATAAAGCAAATGTGATGCAGTTTGGTTTGTGAAAGATGCTCTTTTCCTTCATGTTTCAGAAAGATAATAAAGCTCGAGTCAAGTGATAAAAATAGTTAAAAATTTAAGACTTACAACAAGTCTGTTTAGTAAAGTTTGAAACTGGCAAGAGACTTAGGCATTCTATATTTTTCATTTCTTGTTAAAGATTTCATTGTAGTACCTGTAAAATGTGTGTCTATGCTAAGAAACATGCAGTTTATAGTACTCGTTTCAAAACCGTCTGTGTTTGAAAACAATGTTTGGCACAAGAAATCAGCAAAGACATAGGAAAAATATTAAAATCACTGTGGGAGTGACAGCAAAAAATGGAGAGAGACAGATTCTTCCAGTCTGATCCTTTATGATGCTTTTCTAGTTATTGAGTATATAAATTTCAATCCCTTAGTACAACTAAAGGGGGAAAACATGATTATCATATCACTCAAAGCTTCACAATTTTAAATTCAACTCTGATATAAATTCAGTCTGTATAAAATGACTTTTAATATTTTGTTCCTTAACATAAGTATTAAATTTTGTATGATTAAAAATTTATTTACTCTCTCTTCCTTAATTTAGGTTTTTGTTTGCTGTTGTTGCCATTCCTATCCCAACTTGGCAAAATTATCTTTCTGTATTAGGGCAAGGGAAGTTTTAAAGCAAAAGGTAGCACTGGCCGTAGCAGGTAATTAGACTTTAAGAGCAATCTTTGGTAAAATAAATGATGTGAAGGGAAATTGTTGTGACCACTTCAGCCTCTCCGCTCCACAGATATGCATCCATAATGTTTCATAAGAAAAGAGAATTAGGAATATATATAGTCAGACATCATTGGAATTACTTGCTTTTAGAATTTGCTTAATAGAATTATTAGCTTGCTGGCAGGTATAGGGCCAAAGTGAAGGATTCCCAGTATATCAGAGCCCTAAAAGGAAGACATTTTTCACCCCATGATTATAAAGAGACTCTGTAAACTGTTTCTAAAACAGGAGGCAGGAAAAGCCAGCTTCTCAATAAAGAAGATTACATGCAGAGCTGAGACAGAACCAGACACAAGTTGGTGGTGAGCAATTTGGTAGTGATGTTCATTTAGTTTTCTAGTGCTAAAAAGTCTTCAATGGCTACAGGTAGTTGACAGTATTTACAGAAGAGCTTTGGATACAAACAAATGACAGTATTTTCAGAAAAACTTCCCTTTATAGCATTCAGGAGTAATTGTTCAGTGTTGGTTTAGAAAAAAAGGGGTGCCTTTTATTGACTGAAGTACCAACACCTTTCATTTCCTTACGATGATGATAATCTTGAAGAAAGTGCTATTAAATTTTAGACATTTTAAATATCTTATTTCTTTAATATATTTAAGATTTCTTAGTTCTTAAAGAGTCTACTCTGCCTTTGATACATGTGCTTGGGGCTCATCAGCACTAATGGGAATTAACAACAAAATGGACCCTTAATCATTTATCTTACATTATAGAAAGGCATGATTTGCAGACTTGATTAGAACTGTAACTGAACAAGATATTATGAAGATGTGATTCTCTTAAACATGTCCATTGCAATAATTCTACTGGAAATTTATTATAAAACTTTTCTTCTAGATAAGTCTGCTGTGATCATTGTTTAAGCATACGAACAAAATCCTATAAAAATATGCAAGGTATTAGAACACTAGCTATTTACAAAAGTAAAGACATGTATTCATAGCTCATTCAACATCCATTTAGCCTTTACTTGGTATACATCAGTTCATAATACTTACTGGTTTTGAAAGTGAAGTTTTCTTTGTCCAGAAAGCTTTGTGTGAAAAGAATTTTCACTGTTTTTTTTTTACTAGGTTTGAAGTTTTTAACAGATAAATACTTTTAGAAAACCTTACCATTTGTGTGACACACATTTATAAATTCAAGCTGAGAAAAATACTAATCTATATAAATATTCCGTAGGCAACACAGAATGTGTATTCCTTGGAGCAAAGCAAAGTGAGAACTGGGAATTTTCGTGAATTTCAGTTATCCTGATACCGATTATCTGAGCATACCCAGTTTCCAAGTGGCTTCTTGCTGTCTTTATCTGTACTGCTTTTCTCTACCCAAACGATGCACAGTTTACTTCCCTGAAGACATCTTTGCTCCCTACCAAGCTATTTTATTTTACAGCCCCAAGTCAGACGTTTTTACTGTTGCCAGCAATGTTTCTCGCTTCTAGTCTTGAGTTGCAGTGTTCTTCATTGTGGATATTATACCACCATCACACCATGATAGAAATGAATTAGGTAACAAATACAGATTTTAGATGATCATTAGTTTGGCGGTTCAAGTTTTTGGTGGTTTTTGTGCTTATTGAGGGAGTGCAATCTGACATAAGTTTACATTATTAACTTGCTTATCTCCCTTTAAATCTTTATACAGAAGAATTATGCTTTAAAAAAGAAACAAGAGCAGGGGCACATGGGTGGCTCAATTGATTAAGTGTCAGACTTTAGCTCAGATCATAATCTCACGGCTTGTGGGTTTGAGCCCCAAGTAGGGCTCTGTGCTGACAGCTCAGAACCTAGAGCCTGCTTCAGATTCTGTGTCTCCCTCTCTCTCTGCCCCTCCCTGCTTCTGCTCTCTCTCTCTCTCTCTCTCTGTCTCTCTCTCAAAAATAAATAAATAAATAAACTTAAAAAAATAGAAGCAAGAATACAATCTGTATTGTGATTTTGGAAATTCTGTTATATAGCACAGCCAAAAGAATGGTCACCTATCAGAAATATGGGTACAGGGGCACCTGAGTGGCTCAGTCAGTTAAGCGTCTGACTTCAGCTCAGGTAATGATCTCAAGGCTCATGGTTCAAGCCCGGGTCGGGCCTTGTGCTGACAGCTCAGAGCCTGGAACCTGCTTCGGAATCTGTGTCTCCCTCTCTCTCCACCCCTCCCCTGCTCACGTTCTGTCTCTCTCTCACAAATAAATAAACATTTAAAAAAAATTTTTTTTTTTTATTTATTTTTTTGGGGACAGAGAGAAACAGAGCATGAACGGGGGAGGGGCAGAGAGAGAGGGAGACACAGAACCGGAAGTAGGCTCCAGGCTCCGAGCCATCAGCCCAGAGCCTGACACGGGGCTCGAACTCACAGACCGCAAGATCGTGACCTGGCTGAAGTCGGACGCTTAACCGACTGCGCCACCCAGGCGCCCCTAAAAAAATATTTTTAAGAAATATGGGTACAAACTGCTATTGAATGTGAATTATTAATTTGCCTTATCAGAAGATTCAGGAAAATTAAATTATTTTTAAATGAAACAAAAATAGTGAATATCAATAACCAGAAAGAAAATATAATATAAAATTCAGTAGCTTTCTCATGTACAATTATGGCTAGTTAGAACACTTTAAAGATTTAGTGTATAACAGAAACAAAACACGCAATTCTCAATAATAAACTTTATAAGAATATACGATATCAATCAAAATACTACTAAAAATACACTTGGAAATTAAAAGAATGTACAGATAAATTTTTTACCTAACTGAGAAAATAAAACAGTTCAAAGATGTCAAATCACCCCCAGATTGCTTTATATATTGGAAATCATTCAAAATCCTAATCAAATAACATTGAAATTTCAATTGATTCTAGTAATTATCAAAAAAACTATGCTTGAAAACAAAATTTTTGAAAAAAATAGAAAAAAAAATAATTATAATGGCATAATGATATTAAAGCATTCTAAGATCTATAAAGTATAAAACACATCTTACTATACAATAAATAAAAATGTGGTTGATAAGTAATATAATAAAAATACATCAACAAGACAATATAAGTAATATAATAAAAATACATCAACAAGATAAATAATTTAGTAAGTAAATTGGATGGCATGCATAGGAACAGATCCTAGCACATATAATATTGTATTTTAAGATACTATTGGATATCACAAGTTAATGAATCATTTAATAATTAGTGCCAACATAATTAGCTATTTAGAAAAAAGTCATAACAAACATTTAATTAAATTAATGCCTAAATGGAGTTAACTCTTTTAAAACACAACAAAATGTAGGGGCACCTGGGTGGCTCAGTTAGTTAAATTCTGACTTTAGCTCAGGTCATGATCTCACTGTTTGTGTGTTCTAGTCCCGCATCAGACTCTGGGCTGACAGTTCAAGGCCTAGAGCCTGCTTTGGGTTCTGTCTCCTCTCCCTGCCCCTCACTCACTCACACTCTGTCTCTCTCTCAAAAATAAATAAGCATTTAAAGAAATTTAAAAAAAAAATTAAAATAAAATACAACAAAATGTAGATAGTTAACATCAGGATAATAATAGAACACATTAAACAGGAAAAAAGTAATATAACATATTAAACAGGAACAAAAAATAATAGAACACATTAAACAGGAAAAAAGTAATAGATTTTAGTTGGTTAAAATCAATAATTATTACGTGTCAAAGTTATTAAACACAGAAGTAAAACCAAGAGGAAAACTAGGTAGATTATTTTTAATATTATTCCAAATAGCAAATATTTAAATATAACAAAATATTATATAATTTAATAGGAAAAAAATAAATATCTAATAAAAGGTTTGACAGAAACAAGGATATTCCATAAGAGAAAAAAAAAACAAATGATTATTAAATATACGAAAAAATTAGCCTAAGAAACCAAAGAATACAAATTAAAATAAAACCTCATTATACTTGGTTCAAGAGAATATAGTTTCTAAAATGATAACATTTAGAGGTAAGAGTGCAGTAAAATATTCATTTTGAGAATGTAAACTGGTAAGAATTTTAGGGACAGAAATTTAACCATATGTTGTACTAATTAGCTGATATACATTAGTATCCTTCATTCAATAATTCTACATTAAAGAATTTATCTTGAGGTAATAATCAGAGACCCTCACCAGATTCATGCACATGCACACAGTTATTTTGTTATTTTAAAGCAAAAAATAAGTATCATCACCATGTGATATACTAGGAAGCATTTAAAATAGTATTTTCAAAATATTTAATGATACGAAGAAATGTTCAAAGTATGTTAACAAAGCATGTACAGAAGTATCTATACCCTTAAATAAATTGTAAGAAAGAAAGAAAGAGGGGCGCCTGGGTGGCGCAGTCGGTTAAGCGTCCGACTTCAGCCAGGTCACGATCTCGCGGTCCGTGAGTTCGAGCCCCGCATCAGGCTCTGGGCTGATGGCTCGGAGCCTGGAGCCTGTTTCCGATTCTGTGTCTCCCTCTCTCTCTGCTGCTCCCCCGTTCATGCTCTGTCTCTCTCTGTCCCCCCAAAAATAAAATAAACGTTGAAAAAAATATTTAAAGAAAGAAAGAAAGAAATAACAAGAAGGAAAAGAGGAGAATGAAGGAAAGGTAGAATGAGGAGAAATCGATTAAATATTTTGTAATTTATGTTTATTTGTTTCATTTAGTGAATGGTATCATGCAAAACAGAAACTTGAATCATTTTGTTATTGTTGTTTATTTATTTATTTTGAGAGGGAGAGGGACAGAGAGAGAGAGAGAGAGAGAAAGCACACGCATGCACACTAGAGGAGAGAGGAGAAAGAGAGAATCCCAAGCAGCAGAATCTCAGTGGACAGCGCAGAGCCCTCGGGGGGCTTCGTCTCTTGCATGACATCTCAACCGTGAGATCATGACCTGAGCTGAGATCAAGCATTGGATGCTTAACCAACTGAGTCATCATTTGCCCCTATCTATCCCCTCCCTAAATATCATATAATGTCATTCATCAGTATTTCAATATATACTTCTAAAAGATAAGGACTTTAAAAAAACTATAATGCCATTGTTACATCTAAAATGTAATAATAAGTTGTTAATATTATCAAATATCCATTCAGTGTTCACAAATATGTCATAAATGTCCATTCCTTAGACATATTCTAATATGAAAGTCCATAAATTGCAGTTAGTTGGTATGTTTAAGTATCTTGTTTGTAATCTATAGCAGGGTTTTCTAACATCAGCACAGTTGACACTGGGGCCCATAACTGTTGCAGGGGACTGCCCTGTGTAAAGTTGGATGTTAAGCATCATCCTAATCCTCTGTCTAGATGGCAGTAGCACTTCTCAAGTTGTGATAACCTCAGATAGCTCCCAACTGTTAAATGCCCGATGGAGGTGCAAAACCACCTCCAGTTGAGGACCGCTGATGTACAGGCTACTTCTTTTACCCCAAGCTTTTTTCCCTTTTGCAGAATATTCTTGGAAGAGCTTGGAAGATTTGTTTGTGTGGATTGTCCCACAGGCTGGATTTTGCCAATTGCATCTCCCAGGTGTAACGTGACACATAGAGTCATTCTCTATACTTTTGTAAAGAGTGTTGGATTTAGAGGATGAATCACATCACACATGACCAGAAAAATTATTTCTTCCCCTCTTCATCGTCAAAATCAAGTCAATTGAGTCCTTTGCTATTAAATCTCTAATTCTTTCAAATCTGCCTACTTTCTTCCCTCACTAAATTACCCCAGTTCAGGCCACAGTCATCTCTCACCTGGATTAATAACCCCGTTCTCCTAACTGGTCTGTTTTTCCAATCTTAGCTATATCCAATCTCTTCTTCACAGAGAAGCCTGAGTGAATCTTTCTAAAATGCCAATCTAATTATTCCAAGCATTCTGCACGTCTCCTCAAACACCTAAAACACTCCAGTGACTCTCCATTGCCCTCCGGGTATTGTCTGGATTCCTCTGTGGGGTTCTTATGTACTTTGTGATCGGACAACCTCTTATCTTTCTAATCTCTTCCTACTCAACTTTCAGTATGGGTCTCCATACTTTCTTTTCATGTATAATTCATAAACAACATATGCTCATATTTCTGTGTGTTTAAAATTTTGTGTAAACAGTAGCATATTGTTCCTATTCTTTGCAACTTAACTTTTTAAAAAAATTTACTTTTTATTTCATGTAGAGTTAGTTTTTTAACTACTACCCAGCAATCCATTGTTTAAATAAAACTATTTATCTTTCTACTTCAATATTTTTGTGTTTCTAATAACTGGCATGAAGTTGCTATTCAAAAAATGTTGACATACCCAAAGGCTAAAGCTAAAAGAAGTAGTTACCAAAATTAAATATTATAAAGAATCAAGGGTGAGGTTTAAGAAAAGGCAAAGTGCTATACTTTTAAAGTTTTATACTTGAACTTATCTTTTTCTTTTAAATTTTTTTAAAGAAAATTTAATTTTAATAAAACTAGTTGCACAAATTTTTATCTCTTCTTTCTGAACCAGTGATTCCTAAATAACATTCTGTATTGCAGTATGTATGTCACTAAGAAATCTCCAATCATGTCATAAAATGCAAACAGAATTAACTTAGATCTATAGAATTATAACAAACATTTGCCAAATAGCAAATTTAGAGAGATTTGGACTATATTTTTGCAAAACCAAATCAGCAATAAAATATGGAACAACTTCAAATAGTGGGATATCTTCATTTTTAAAATATACCACATTCTGTCCATTCTTCACTAACAAAAATGAAAATAGATCAGTCAATAATCACAGTCAAAAAGTGTATGGATAAAATACTTTGGAAATGCCCTCACTGACTATTTTTTAATTCCCTAACACAAGCATTTTCTAGAACCTCAACTATCTTTAATTTCTCATTTAGTTACATGTTTATCTCTTAAACATACAAAAATGCAAACATAGATCACATTGGGAAAAAAATAAAGGATGCATCTTTAGCATCCAAACTAAAATTATTAGTGCCTTATGAAATTATAATTCAAGTGATAAGGTAATTTTTATTGAATAAAATAAAAATCATTAACAATAAAAGGAAAATTTAAAAAGTCACATTGTAAGTCTTCTAGTTTGTTTTTTTTTTTTTAACTCATTTAAGATCAGCTGAAGTAGTAAGAAATTTGTGAAATCTCACCCAAATTTCAGTTTGCAGTCTGGTAAACTTTTATTTATTCTGAGCTTGTTGATAGCATCCAGTCAAATCTTTTATGTTTTATTCATGTGTTAGACAATCACTATTGACAATTAGTACCTACTAATTCCAGATCTGTTGACTTAAGAACTCCCTTCATTTACTCAGATTTACTTGACTTTATTTACAGAGAACACTTTTGAAAACCAAACACTTAACCACACGCCCAAATCTAGGAAGGTTTAAAGAGGTAGTTCTTGAACATGATTGAAGGAGAACAGAAAATTCTCAGCATTGCAGATAACTACTGAATAAATGAATAGATGATAGATGATCAATAGGTGATAGATGATAGATGATAGATAGATAGATAGATAGATAGATAGATATAGATACATACATACATATGTAGATGATAGAAATCATCTCTTTCTAAATCAAGCTTTTCCATTATTTCATAATTATTTTAGGTAAAGGAATTATACAAATTATCAGGGAGTCCTTCCTTCTATTGTCAGTATAAAAACATAGCCCAAATCCAAACCCTAAATTATTTTTGATAATCCAACATGTTATCAGTGCCTCTGTGCTTCTGATGCTTCTAGTATTGTAAATAATTTACCTACTTATTACCTATTACCTACCTTATTGTTGTAAAATTCTGTTATTTATTCTATGCCTCCTTTTTGGGTTCATTTGGCACAAATATATAAGCAATGTGTATAATTTCATCATTTAAAAAAACTAACACATATCACTGCTCTTGACATAATTTTTACTGCAAATGATATTTGTAGGTTCTTAGACCAACTTTAGTTACTATTTCCAAGATATTTTAAGAGTCCTGACTGAAGTTAAGTGAATATTATGTTAAGTATTTTGACATCAAAGTATGAAATTTCTGAAATTACATTTAAAAATGGAGAATAACTTTGGAGTGGGAGGATGATTGAGAGGAGGTTGACTGATGTGTTCCTTGAAATTAAAAGTAAATATAGATGCATTGAAATTTAACCTACCATAAGTTGTCAAAAAACAATCTAAAATAAATCTCTACAAAAAAAATTGTTTTTATT
The DNA here is from genome assembly GCF_007474595.2 of Lynx canadensis. NCBI lineage: Eukaryota > Metazoa > Chordata > Mammalia > Carnivora > Felidae > Lynx > Lynx canadensis. Next base: position 49,813,892 of record NC_044309.1, on the reverse strand, counting down.
TCATTAAACTGAGGTTCATCTCTCTTCTTTTAATTTATTTGAACTGTATACACTTTATCAAAAAGTTAGGGGTTATATTTAGTATCCAATTATCTACCCTATAAATAGTGATAGCATTAAATCTACAAATACATTTTAATTCAATAGAATACCTCTATTCTTATTTCAAAGAAAAATTATGACTATCAGCATCATCCTTGTCAAATTCCTCTTTTCACAAATGTCCTTATACACCCCCAGTCTCACCAAATAGGGATAGGGGTTGTCCTCTTCATCCAGTTGTGCTCTTGACCTTTTCCATTTCTATACCTTCAAAAACAGTCTCTACCATGCATTCCTCCCAACCCGTCTAACTTCAATCTCTTGGTTTCGTAATAACATTCTTCAATTCCTTCAAGCTTCTCTCCTGCTAAAAAACAAATGATAGATAATTATTTTGAAATAAATATTCTTCCTTATATCTGATATGCCATATGATTTCACTCATATGTGGAATCTAAAAAAAAAAAAAAAAACCACAAATGAACAAACAAACAAAAAACAGAATCAGACCTATAAATACAGAGAATAAACTGATGGTTTCCAGAGGGGAGGAAGGTAGGGGGATGGGCAAATTGATGAAGGGAACTGGAGATACAGGCTTCCTGTTATGGAATGAATAAGTCACAGGAATAAAAGGTACAGCACTGGGAATATAGTCAATGATATTGTAGCAGTATTGTACGGTTACAGATAGTAGCTACACTGGTGGTGAGCATAGAATAATTTGTAGAGAAGCTGAATCACTATGTTGTACACCTGAAACTAATGTAACATTGTGTGACAACTATACTCAAATTTGTTTTTTAATTTGATATACTTTAAAACTTTTTAATAGCTTTTACCTTTACTCAGATTTCTTAAGATGTTGGTTTGCCCTGGCAGATTCATCTTCCCTATAATTCAGTTTCTCCACTACTCCAAAGAAACTATTGCGACAAAACTTTTTAATAGCACTCATAGAATAAAGATCCTATAGTCTTATCTAAATATGTGTCAGCAGCCTTGACCTCCTCTTCTCTGAACTTCAAGATATATATTGACCTTATCTACGAAGCAGACAGCAATATAAAACTCATTCTAAAACTGAATTTAATAAATTTCCCTCCAAATCTGTTTTTTGTTTGTTTGTTTTCTTTTACCTTTATGTTTTCTCCCAATCAGTCTCAACATCCTTTGCGGTCTTTTTCTATCAGGGAAACATTATTCTCCAGCTTAAGGACTGGTTGGTAGGGGAGTAAGGAAGGGAGGTTGAAGTTAGTAACATGAGAAGAAAACATCACTACTTCTTCATCCCAACTGTACAATTGGCATTACCTGGGGAGTTTTCAGAAAATCCTGATGCCCAAGATATTCTGATGTAATATTTTCACAGCATCCACTCAGTGATGGATATCACATTAGTCACCGTGGACAAAATGTTGAACAGGCAAGGTGTTGTCTCTGCCCTCACAGTTTTTAGTCCATGAATGGAAACAATTAAACAGTCAATCTCTCTTTAGAATAACAATCACTATAATAAAAAAATATACAGATGGCTGTCACAGAACATGCAGGCTACCTAACTCAGATTCAGAAAGTTAAGAAAAGCCTCTGGAAGAAGTGACTTCTTTGAAAGGAGATCCAAAGGAATAGCCAAGCAAAGGTGAGAAGAGTTGCCTGGGCAGAAGGAACAGTATGTTCAAAGCTTTGAAGCAAGAAGAGGACATGACTCAATGAAAGAAATGAAAGAGGTTCATCTTATCTAAAACCAGGTGCAAGTGAGAGGAAGGTGAGTAGAGCTGAAATTGGAGAAGTAAACAAGGATCATATCAAGAAGTTTGGAGTCTCTAAGAGAAGTGATTAAACATTCCTAATGAGGGGCAAAGTTTTAGGTTCACATGGTCATGACTTTGACAAACATGGTGGTAGGGAGAAACTGAAAACTTCCTTTGTCACTCATATTTAAAAAACCTTTTTAATTTTTTTTTTCATTTTTGTGTTAGGTCAGAAATACCCATGCTATAATCCATGAAATAGTTAGCCAGGAATCATGAAATCAGTAAATTCTCCTAAAAGCTAGTCTTTTTTGTTTCCTTCTTTATTACCTTGTCCTGAAAGGGCCATGGAGCTATGTAGGAAGTCTCAACGGATCACTCAGTACCATGTCCTCAAGCCGATAACCTGGATGGGATTGCAAATTTTTACCTCCTCATCCTTGAGGCCACGCACACATCATAAACACTTCCAAACACTAGGTCCTCTGTATTTTCCTTCTAAATATGTCTGGAATTTACCTTATTCTTTTCATTCTTTTTACTACTTGCTTAGTTATAGTAGGCAGAATGATGGAGACTCAAAGATGCCCACATCCTAATCCTAACAACATGTGAATTTGGGATACCTTACATAGCAAATGGGGTTTTGCAAATGTGGTTAAGGTTAAGGGTCTTGAGAGGGGGCCATTTTCTTGGATTATCCATGTGGGCCCAATTTAATCACATTAGTCTTTGAATGTAGAGAACCTCTCCCAGCTATGGTCAGAGAAAGAGATGTGATGGCAAGAGTGGACTCAGAGACACGGCACAATGCTGGCTTTGAAGATGGAAAAAGTTGGAAATGTTCTCCTGGAGCCTCCAGAAAGAAACATAGCCTGCCAACACCTTGATTTTATTATTATTTTTTCTTTGTTTTTTAGAGAAGTTTTAGGTTTATAGTAAATTAAGCAGATAGTATATGGGATTCCTGAGACTCCATTCTCTTCCCTCTTCAAAATTTCCTTTATTATTAACATCTCTTGCATTCATGTGGTAATGCATTATTGAAACATCATAATGAACTAAAGTCCATCGGTTACATTAAAATTGACTCTTTGTGTTGTATAGCTCTATTGGAACAAATGTCCAATGGACATTTTGACAAATGTATAATGTCACGTATTCACCATTAAAGTATCATAAGGAGGGCCACCTGGGTGGCTCAGTAAGTTAAGTGGCCGACTTTAACTCAGGTCATGATCTCACCAGTTCGTGAGTTTGACTCCCAGGTCAGGCCCTTTGCTGCCATCTTGAAGCCTGGAGCCTGCTTCAGATTCTGTGTCTTCCTTTCTCTGCCCTTCACCCACTCATAGTTTCTCTCTCAAAAATAAATTAATGTTAAAAAAATAAAATAAAGTATCATAAAGAATATTTTCACTGCCCTGTAAATTCCCTGTGTCACATCTATTCAGCTCTGTCCTTTTCCCTTTGAAACTCTGAAAACCACTAATGTTTTTATTGTCTATATAATTTTGTCTTTTCAAGAAAGCCATATAGTTGAAATTATACACTATGTAACCTTCCAGTCTTGCTTCTTTCACAAAACAATATGCATTTAAAAATTTCTCGTGTCTTTTAGTGGCTTGATAGCTCACTTCTTTTTATTGCTGAGTGATATTCTATTATACTGGTACACTACAATTTGTTTACTCATTCACCTGTTAAAGGACATCTTGGTTGCTTTCAGTTGCAGCAATAATAAACAAAGCTGCTACAAATATTCATGTGCAGCTTTTTGTGTGTATATAAGTTTTTAACTCATCTAGGTAAATACCTAGGGATACATGGCTGTATCAGTTGGTAAGACTACATTTAGCTTTGTAAGAATCCACCAAACTGCCTTCTAAAGTGGCCATACTATGTTGCATCCCTACTAGAAATGAATAAGAATTCCTGATGCTCCATATCTTTGTCATCATATGATATTATCAGTTTGTTTGGGTTTTTTTTTTTTTTTTTTTTTTTTTAGCCATTCTAATAGGCAGGTACTAGTTTCTCATTATTGTTTAAATTTGTAATTCCTTCATGACATCTGATGTTGAACTTCTTTCCATAAGCTTATTGCCATCTGTATATCTTCTTTGGCAGGGTGTCTGCTCAGGCTTTTTGCCTGTTTTTTAAATGGGTTGTTTGTTTTCTTATAGTTGAGTTTTAAGAGCTGTTTATCTGTTGCATAACAGTCTTTTATCAGATACATCTTTTGAATATATGGTTTCCCAGCCTATGGTTTGTAGTCTCATTCTCTTGACATTGTCTTTTATACTTCAGAAGTTTTTAATTTCAAAGAAGTCCAACGTATTAATTTTTTTCATAGATCATTCTTTTGGTGGTGTATCTAAAAATTCATTGCCAAAACCAAAGTCACCTGAATCTTCTCTGATATTATTTTCTAAAAGTTCTATATTTTGCATTTTACGTTTAGGTCTATGATCCATTTTGAACTAACTTTGCTGAAACTGTAAGGTCAGTGTTTAGGTTTTTATTTATTCATTTATTTGCATGTAAATGTCCAATCGTTCCAACACTATTTGTTAAAAAGACTGTTTTGTCTTTATTGATTGCCTTAACTCCTTTGCCAAAGATCAACTGACTACATTTGAGTGTGTCTATTTGAGGGCTAACTATTCTGTTCCGTTACCTATTTGCCTCTTCTTTCACCAGTATCACATTATCTTGATTATTATAGCTCTGTAACAAGTTTTGAAGGTGGGTAGTGCCAATTCTTCAACTTTGATTTGCTTCTTTAGTGTTTCATTGGCTATTTGGAATCTTTTGCTGTTGCATATACATTTCAGAATCAGTTTGCCAAAACATAAATTTCCAAGATTTTTATTGGAATTGCTTGTATATATAGATAAAATTGGAAGAAATGACATCTTAATAATGATGAGTCTTTCTATCCATGAACATGATATATCTCTTCATTTATTTAGTTCTTTGGTTTCTTTCATAAGAGTTTTATAGTTTTCCTCATATAGATATCATGCATATTTTGTTAGATTTATACCTAAATATTTCAGTTTGGGGGTTAATTAAATGCATTATGTTTTTAATCTCAAATTCCAATTATTCATTTCTGGTATATAGGAAAGCAGTTGACTTTTGTATACTAATCCTATATCCTGCAACCTTGCTATATTCATTCTTTAGTTCCAGGAGGATTTATTGCAGTTGATTCTTTGGTGTTTTCTATATAGATAATCATGTCATCCTCAGACAGTTTTATTTCCTCCTCTTCAGTTTGTGTACTTTTATTTTCTTTCTACTCCTGCTTTATTGAGTTAGCTAGTACTTCCAGTATGATGTTAAATAGAAAGGGCATTCTTGGCTTGTTTTTAATCTTGGGGGAAAAGTGTCTAGTTTCTCACCATTAAGTATGATGATAGCTTTAGGTTTCTTTAAATTTTTTTTTTATCCAGTTAAAGATGTTCCCTTCTGTTCCTGGTTCACTGAGAATTTTTATTATGAAAGGACGTGGATTTTGTCAAGTGCATTTTCTGAATCTATTGTTATGATCATAAGGGCTTTCTTCTTTAGGTTTTTGATGTGAATTATTGCATTAATTATTTTCAAGTGTTGAACCAGACTTGCTACGTTGAATAAATACCACTTGATCATGGTATATAAATCTTTTTTTAGATTGTTGTTTAGATTTGCTAATATATCTATGAGGATTTTAATGTTCATGAGAATATTAGTCTTGTAGTTTTCCTTTTGTGTAATTTCTTTATATGGGTTTGGTATCAGGTTAAAATTGGCCTTCTAGAAAGTTTTCTGGAAGAGAGTGTATAGAATTGATATTATTTCTTTCTTATATATTTGGCAGAATTCATTAGTGAACTCATCTGGGATTGGTGCTTTCTATTCTGGAAAGTTATTGACTTGATTTCTTTAATACATATGTACCTCAGGTTGCCTGGGTGGCTCGGTCAGTTGAGCGACTGACTTCGGCTTGGGTCATGATCTCATGGTTTGTGAGTTCAAGCCCCTTGTTGGGCTGTACTGACAGCTCATGGTCTGGAGCCTGCTTTTGATTCTGTGTCTCCCTCTCTCTCTGCCCCTCCCCCACTCATGCTCTGTCTCTTTCTGTCTCAGAAATAAACATAAAAAAATTAAATAAAATTTTTAAAAAATTTAAAAAAATACATATGTGCCTCTTCAGATTATTTATTTTTCCTTGTGTGAGGTTTTATAGATTGTTTCTTTTTTTTTTTTTTTTAATTTTTTTCAACGTTTATTTCTTTTGGGGACAGAGAGAGACAGAGCATGAACGGGGGAGGGGCAGAGAGAGGGAGACACAGAATCGGAAACAGGCTCCCGGCTCCGAGCCATCAGCCCAGAGCCTGACGCGGGGCTCGAACTCACGGACCGCGAGATCGTGACCTGGCTGAAGTCGGACGCTCAACCGACTGTGCCACCCAGGCACCCCTATAGATTGTTTCTTTAAAGGAACTGGTTCATGTCACTTAAGTTACCAAATTTATAGGTCATAGAGTGGTTTATAATATTCCTTTATTATCCTTATTAATGTCCATGGAATCAGTAGTGATGGCCCCTCTATCACTTCTGATGTTAGCAAATTGTGTCCTGTATTTACTTCTCTTGATTAGCCTGGCTAGAGATTTATCCACTTTATTGGTCTTTTCAAAGAACCAACTTTTGGCTTCATTTATTTTCTCTACTGTTTTCCTGTTTTCAACTTCATTGTTATTGTGATTTATTTTAATATACCTGCTTAATTTTATAATACTCTTCTTCCTCTAGTTTCCTAAGGTATAAGCTTAGATTATTGATTTTAGGTCTTTCTTCCTTTCTAATACATATATTCAATGCTATAAATTTCCCTCTAAGCACTGCTTTTGCTGCATTCCACAGATTTTTATAAGTTATATTTTTATTTTCATTCAGTTCAAAATATTTTTAATTTTATTTGAGATTTCTTCCTTTGAATCATGCATTATTTAGAAATGTGTTGTTTAATCTCTGAGATTTTCCAGTTATCTTTCTGTTACTGTTTCTAGTTTAATTCCATTGTGTCTAACATATTTTATATGATTTCTAAAATTTTAAAATTGTTGAAATATGTTTTATAGGCCAGAATGTGGTTTATTTTGGTGAATGTTCCACATAACCTTGAGAAGTATGTGCATTCTGCTGTTGTTGGATTAAATCTTCTATAAATGTCAATTAGATCCTTTTGATTGATGGTGCTGTTCATCTCAATTATATCCTTACTAATTTTCTGCCTGCTGGACCTGTCAATTACTGATAAAGTGATGTTGAAGTCTCCAACTAGAATAGTGGATTTGACTATTTCTCATTGCAGTTCTCTCAGTTTTTCCCTCATGTAATTTGATGCTCTGTAGGATACATACACATTAAATATTGTTATATATTTTTGGACCTATTTATCATTATATAATGCTCCTTTTTACCCTGATAATATTTCTTGTCTGAATTCTGCTTTTTCTGTTAATTTTAATATTCCAACTTCCTTTTGATTTGTGTTAGCATGGCATTTCCATTTTTTTTACTTTTAATTTATCTGTGTCTTATACTTAAAGTGGGTTTTCTGTGGACAACGTACATTTGGGTTTTTATCTATTCTGTCAGCCTCTGCTTTTGAATTGGTATATTTAGACCAGTCACATTTAAAGTAATTATTGATACAGTTAGATTAATATCTGCCTTATTTGTAACTTTCTTCTGTTCATAATGCTTTTTTTTCTTTCTTTATATCTCCTTCTTTCTCTGTCTTTTCTGGCTTAAATTGAGCATATTATACAGTTTTATCTTCTCTCATCTCTTAGGATATCAATTGTACTTCCTTTTTATAATTTTTTAGTGTTTAGTATTTAAAATTTATGTAGCATTTTTAATTACTTCCCTAGGGTTTGCAGTATACATTTACAACTACTCTAAGTCGACTTTCAAAAAATAATGTACCACCTCACAGGTCGTGCAGGCTACTTTATAGAAGAGTACTTCCTATTTCTTTCTCCTGTCCTTTATAACATTCTCACCATTTATTTCACCTAGCCATAAACTATAATTACTCAGTACATCATTGCTATCATTATTTTGAACAGTTATCTATAATATCCAATAAAAATAATAATGTTAAAGTTTTTGTTTCACCCTTTTTCATTCCTCATTTAATGCTTTTCATTTCTTTACATAGACTTGAGTTTCTTATCTATCTAATTTTCTTTCTCTCTAAAGAACATCTGTTAACATTTTTTACAGGGGATGTTAAGGGGCAACAATTCCCTGTTTTTGTTTTTCTGAGAAAGTTATTATTTCTCCTTTCCTTTGAATGATAACTCTACTGGATTCAGAATTTTAGGCTGATGGGTGTTTTCTTCCTTTCAATATTTAAATGTTTCACTCCACTCTCTTCTTTCTTACATGGTTTTTGATAACATCTTAATTTTAACTTAGTGAGACCCGTGTCAGACTTCTGAACTATAGAGCTCTAAGATAAATAAATTTGTGTTGCTAAAACCCACTAAGTTTGTGGTAATTTGTTATGGCACCAATTAGAAAAAGTAATACAATACTTCAGGTATTCAATATCTTTTAACTTAAAGAGTCTCTAACTGATCATTTTATCTCAAGGCTTACCTTCTTCAAATCCATCTGCAACGCTGTCAGAGAGATTGATAAAAAACTAAAACTTGGCAATGACATAAGAATCTTCTTAAACTCTGTAGGCTACAGTATAAATACCAAGCACCACCACATGAAATATTAAGCCCTCCATGACCTCGGCCACCAACATATTTAGTATCAGTTTTCATCATACATTCAAATTTTACTTCCTATAGTACCAAATTGCTTATAGTGTATATTAGATAAGATACTTTTAATAATGTAAGTAGTAATAAAATCTGGTTATTTTAACAAAAATAGAATTTATAAATATGGTTCTAGATTAAGAAATAAAAAGTCCTTTGATGGTTAGGATCTTCTCTCCAGACAGTTGGCACCAAATGACTCAGCACCAGCACCAACTACCATCTGTTTTTATTCATCTGCTTAAGGCTTCCATTCCATAACAGAGAAGAACAGATCAAATTATCTTACCCTCCATAGACCGTCGATGTTCCCAGGGACAATACGGTAGATTGGCCCATATCTTTGGCCCGGGAACTGAGATACTAACCAAAAGGAAAAAGAAGAAAAGCTGCTGGGTGGACAAAAATAAGAATTCTATACATATTATGTAGTTCACAGTTTTATGCCATTCCCACCCTTCTTCACCTAGAAGTTATGAAGTTCCCTGTAAAAGAAAACCTTTTTTTATGTAGTCACTATAATTTTGGCACCACACCTGTGGAGTTTCCATACCAAGCAATTCTCTAAGTCTCTGAGAACACCATCTGGGTCTCGTACAGTGTTTTTCATTCTGACACTAACTACTCAGAGTTGCCACAGAACCCCAGGTTAAGGGCTGAGTTAAACAATATTGCCCCCACTTCAGACGCCAGTTGCAAGATCAGGCCTCCCATACTTCTGACCACCAGTTCTGGCTACAGCTCAGGGGTTCCTGTGACCCCTGCTTGGGTTCTATAATTTGTTACAGTGGCTCTGAATTCTGGAATTCAGGAAAACATTACTTACTATTAATAGATTATTATAAAAGATGCAATTCAGGATAAGCCAAATAGAAGAGATGCATAGGACAAGATATGGGGAAGGAGAAGCTTACACACCCTCTCTTGGCATGTCACCCTCCCAGAACCTTGATGTTTTCAGCAACCCAGAAGTTCTTTGAACCCTGTCATTTAATGTTTTGATTAAATCATTGACCATTGGTAATTAATTCAATCCTCAGCCTTTCTCCCCCTCCCTGCAAGGGTCAGGGGTGAGGGTGTGGAGACTGAAAGTTTCAACCCACTAATCATCCCTTGGCCTTTTTGTAACCATCCACTATCCTCCACGTTTAATTTCATTAGTGTAAATTCAGGTATGGTTGAAAAGGGATAATTACCAATAACAAAGGATGCTCCTTTCACCCATATCAGGAAATTTCAAGGGTTTTAGGAGGTCTCAGTAATCTCAGATGAAAACCAAATGAATATTTCTTCTTGTTATTATATCACAATATCACACCCTGAACTCATTATGTTGGCATTCTCTACATATATGTCAGTTTATCCAACTAGGCTTCAAACCTAAAGTTTTTTAAAAACATTTATTTATTTATTTATTTGAGAGGAAAGAGAGGAGGGGAGGGGCAGAGAGAGAGAATCCCAAGCAGGCTCCTTGCTGTCAGCATGGAGCCCAAAGCGGGGCTTTATCTCATGAACTGTGAGACCATGATCTGAGCCAAAACCAAGAGTCAGACACTTAACTAACTGAGCCACCCAGGTGCCCCTAAACCTAAAGTTTTCCACAATGGTTTTACTAAATTAGACCAACCAACCAGCTGATTTTCCTCCCTCTCCCCATCTGTCTCTCTATCCCTCCCTTCTTCCTTCCCTTCCTCCTTCCTTCCTTCCAGCCTTCTCTTCATGCACAATCTTATGCAGTTTCAATCTCTGTACACTAAAGTATACTTCTGGGGTGGAGAGGATTAGATATTTTTCAAGGGGTTGAATAGGGATTCAAGTAAATCTTTTCTAAAGTTTAAGGAACACAGAACCCTCAGCTGGCATCAGGATTATAAAATCTGGTAGTAAAAACAGATGTGTAATCAAATAAAACATTAGAGTATACATATTAGATAAAAAACAGATCACAAAAGTGCTGTCCCTAATAACCATAAATTTTTAATGTTAAAATGTAATAAAAAGTTTACTAACAGCAATAAAACATTTATAAAGTCAGACCTCATGCCATACTCTCCAAAGCATATACAGTATTCCCTCCACATCTGACCAAACAACAAAAATATCATTAAATTATGGCAAATAATGCTTTTCAAGCCACCAGCCCTCAAATAACAAAGTTCAATGATCCCTAAGAGATGGGATGCAAAACAGGGGAGCCCTATAATTTCCCCCGTTTGCTACTGAGATGGCATATCCAGGTTGCTGCTCAAGTATGGGGAAACCAGGCAGAGCCTAACAGGCCTAACATTTCTCCTACCTGAGAAAATGGAATACAGGTAGACCAAGGGGGATAGAGGTCAAAGGACAGAGTGCCAAAGAGGAAGAAACTGTACCCAGAGAAAACTCTGATGACCTCCACAGGATCCCTCTCAAGTATTCAGGTGAATATTTGTCAACCCATGCTTGTGAAGAAAATACCCAAAGCTGGAAGAGAGTGTGGAGGAAATACCCTACAAAGATCCAGAAAAAAGTGTCTATTCCCACCAGATGGACTGAAAAACCTCATAAGTTATGAGGCACAGGGCAGAGTACACAGAAAGGTCTTACCTCAATAGTAGGGAATAATTGGCTACAAACTAAGTGCTATTCCAGTGCCACCCAACAGAGCTAAAAAGCAATATCTAAAAAGGATCAAATATTTCAAAAATAACAACTGTGTCCCAGAACAAAGTCAAGAATATTTATAGGAATACAGAAGTATCGTACCCAAAAAGGTAAAATTCACAATGTCTGTCAATCAAAAAATTATCAAGTATTCAAAAAAGCAAGAAAATAAAACCCATAAAGAGGAGAAAAATCTATATACTGTATATTTAAAAAGTTATGTAGATACAGGCACCTGGGTGGCTCAGTCAGTTAAGCGTCTGACTTCAGCTCAGGTCATGATCTCACGGTTCGTGAGTTTGAGTCCCTCATCGGTCTCTACACTGACAGTGTGGAGTCTGGAGCCTGCTTTAGATTCTGTGTCTCCCTCTGTCTCTACCCCTCCCCCACTTGTGTGCACTGTCTCTTTCTCTCTTTCTCTCTGTCTCTAAAAAATAAAAAACGTTAAATTTTTTAATTTATGTAGATAAATGCAAAATTTTTCAAAAAACCTAAATCAAACATCTAGAGATGAAAATTACAAAGTATGCAGTAAAAAGTATACTGTATGGGATGAATTACAGTTTAGACATTACAGAAAAAAAGATTAGTAAATTTGAAAATGTAACAATAGAAACTATACAAAATGAAGTACAAAGAGAAATGAAATTTTCTAGTTTATTTTCCAGAAGATATAAAATGGGCGGAAGACATGAACAGACACTTTTCCAAAGAAGACATCCAGATGGCTAGCAGACACTTAAAAAGATGCTCAACATCACTCATCATCAGAGAAATACAAATCAAAACTACAATGAGATACCACCTCACTCCTTTCAGAATGGCTAAAATTAACAACACAGGAAACAACAGATGTTGGTTATGATGTGGAGAAAGCGGAACCCTCTTACAGTGTTGGTGAGGATGTAAACTGGGGCAGCCACTCTGGAAAACAGTGTGGAGGTTCCTCAAAAAGTTAAAAATAGAACTACCCTATGACTTAGTAATTGTACTACTAGGTATTTACCCAAAGGATACAAAAATACTGATTCAAAGAAGCATATGCACTTCAATGTTTATAGCAGCATTATCAACACTAGCCTATCTATGGAAAGAGCCCAAATGTCCATCGACTGATGAATGGATAAAGAAGAGGTAGTATATATACACGATGGAATATTACTTACCATCAAAAAGAATGAAATCTTGCCATTTTCAAAGACATGGATGGAGCTAGAGTGTATGATGCTAAGCAAAACAAGTCAGTCAGAGAAAGACAAATACCATACAATTTCACTCATATGTGGAATTTAAGAAGGAAAACAGATGAACATATGGGAAGTGGGGAAAGAAAAGAGAGAGGAAAACAAACCACAAGAGACTCTTAACAACAGAGAACAAACTCAGGGTTGATGGAGAGAGTTGGGTGGGGGATGGGCTAAATGGGTGATGGTTATTAAGATGGCACTTGTTATGATGAACACTGAGTGTTATATGCAAGTAATAAATCACTGAATTCTACTACTGAAACAAACATTACACTATATGTTAACTAACTTGAATTTAAATACAAATTTGAAAAATGAAAAAAAGAAAAAGACAAACAACAGTTCACCAAAGAAGATATATAAATGGCAATTAAGCATATGAAAAGATACTCAACATCATTAGTCACAGAGAAATATAAATTAAAACAATAATGAGATACCCCTACATACTTTTTGAATTGCTAATATTAAAAAGACTGGTCATGCCAAGTATTGGTGACAATATGGATGAAATGGCACTCTCATACACTGCTCATGGGAATGTACATTGGTACAACCACTTGGAAAAGTTTGACTTTTTTATATAGTTAAACTTACACATCCACCATAGGATCCAGCCATTTTTTCTCCTTAGTTTTCCCAATTAAAGTAAATATCCAAACCTAGGCTGTTATGGAAAGTTTATTTATAATTACCGAAATATGGAACCAACAGAAATGTCCATCAATACATAACTGAATAAACAAACTCTATTTTTTCCCAACAATGAAATATTACTCAGCAATATCAAAGAATAAAATATTGGTGCATATGACGATAACTATAATAAAGCAATAAGCAGTGGAATAAACTACTAATACATACCATAATATTAATGAATCTCAAAGGAAGCATACTAAATTAAAGAGTATATTCTGTGCAATTTCATTTATAAAAAATTTTAATAAAAATCTATAAATAGATACTAATCTATTGTGATAGTGGTTGTCTAGTAATACGGGAAGGAGATGTTACCAGGGAGGAAGAGAAAAAAGGATTACAAGAAAGCATAAGAAATGTCCTTTTGGTCAGTGATAGAGATGCAATTATCTTAATTATTGTGATGGTTTCGTGGGTATGCACATATGTCAAATTTACCAAATTGTGTTCTTTAAGTATGTGCAGTTTATTGAAAGTCAATTCAGTAAACTTCAGTAAATCTTTTTATAAGGTAGTATACATTGAAAATACAAAAGATTGTTGTGGAACTAGACATAATTCTAAATTTACCCTTTCACCTACTCCACTCCAACCCAACCCAGAGGCAGCTCAGAGGAAAAAAAAAAGGAAAGAAGATAAAGTCCTGGGAACTCTATTAATCCATGAAATCTCTAACATTTGGAGGAGAATATTAAGGGGCTGAGAGGAAAAATAAACGGAAAAAAATCTGGGCAGAACCCGCACCTGTTTATTGGCTGTGGAACTCAGCAGCAATTACAGAATAACTTCCAGAACTCTTGATTTGGGTGTAGCCAAACAGAGCATAAAGGCATAATCAGAAAAAAATGAAACATAAGGGACAAGGTTTTGAAGGAGCAGGAAATCAGGTAAAGAGGCACCAAGTGATATTTATCTCCCATCTGCTACACTCCAAGGGATTAATAATGCTGGAGTCTCATTCTCTTTCAGTACTCTTAAATCTCCTGGCACCATTTTTCCTGAAACGGGGGTGGGATTGGTAAGATAGGCAGAGACAAGGAAAATGAGTTGCTTTTGATGGAAGCAATTCCTTTGGTGTTCCACACTGTGTCAGTGGAATAATTTTAAAACTCTCCCAAAGGGGTAAGATATATTCTCAACAGAGTAGTATGAATGTGTCTTAGAAGATGAAAGGAATCTTGGGTGAGAGAGAGAAGAGTCGAGTTCTCCAAGCTGTACATAATGTCAAGTAATGACCAAGCATCCTACTATGCCCTTAGGATTTAGAAGAATGCGCAGAGAATGTAATGTTAAGTCATCAAATTATGTATATGAAAAATCAAGAGGTCTCATATAAAATAAGAAGGAAGTCAAATTTGATGGAGGTGACCATGTTGAACACCAACATTTTAAAAGAAATGTTAGATATACAAACCATAATAGTCAAAAGAAAGGTGAAAAAGAAGGAAGTGAAGGAGAGGGAGGAAGGAAAGATGTAACAGAGGATGGAAAATAATGAATAAATTGGAACTAAATGTAAGGAAGAAATTTTCCATGAGTGCTTCCTTCCATACCATTACCTAATCAGAGCACAAATTAGATTTTTTTAATCCACAAAGATTAAATCACTTGAAAATAATAATTAAATAAGGGTAATTTTAGAGCTAAGAATACATATTGAAGAACACCATTTTATAATTAAATTTAAAAGAATAGAGAAACGTTTTTTAACCTTTTTACTTATGGACTAAGGATGAAATGATTTTATTAGTATTCTTTTTGACTTCTCTTTTACTTCTCAATAAGCACATAAAACTAGTACCTTTAAAATGCAATAAGTAAAATGTTTAATTAGGTGCATACACAAAGCCAAAATCCAAAATGGGATCTTAAAACAAAGGCTTTATATAATCACAGTAAATTTATAGAGAAAAAAAAATGATTAAAACAATTAAAGATAATAGATATGGACTGCAAGTATGACCAATCTAAATAATACTGAGTTCCCTAAAGGGAACAACACAACAAATGGAATAGAAAACATTTTCAGTAATATAATACAAGAAAATTTTCTGAAGTGAAAGGACTGAATATGCACTTTACAGGGAGATACTGCATTCCAGGAAAAAATTATATCACCAATGAGAAGGAAGAATGTGATAAATAGAGCAAAATGCAATATACAACAACAATGCAAAAGAGAAAAGATTAAATCCTACCAATGGAATGAGAGAAGACTCCATGGCAGAGATATCATTTGAGTGTGCCTTGAGAGCTAAATTTCTTTGGAAGATTATGGTAAGGGAATACGTAGCCAATAGCTTAAGCAAAAGTGAGAAATTGTAAAGACTATTTGGTGAAATGCCCATAATGGGAGATTGACAGCGAGGTAAATATGAAAGTGGAACATAAGAGCAGAAGTAACAGAAAACTTATCCAATGTGCTAAAATTGATTTTCATTTTGAAGGCAATAGGGTGTTGCTAGAATTTTTTGAGTTAGGCTTCAACGTATTATTCATTCCAACACACAGTTCCTACCCCAAAGCCAAGAATTTCAAATAAAAGCTATTATTAATATTTCAGACTGAGTGGCAGGCACCTGGGTGGCTCAGTAGGTTAAGCATCCAACTCTTGATTTTGGCACAGGTCATTATCTCACAGTTGGTGAGTTTGAGCCTGCACTGGGTTCCTCGTGCTGACAGTGCAGAGCTTACTTGGAATTCTCTCTCTCCCTGTCTCTCTGTCCCTTCTGCACATATTCTATTAATTAATTAGTTAGTTAATTAACTAACTTAAAAAATATTTCAGAATGAATTTCACTTCCCTTCCCCCAAAATGCTGTGGCAGGGCTTAGCCCACTGGTTTTCATCCTGGGCCATTTGTCAATGTCTGGGGACATGTTTGGCTCTCTCATCTGGGCAGAAGGTGCTATGGGCATCTGGTGGGTGAGGGCCAGGTATGCTGCTATTCTTGCTATAATGCAAAAGACAGCCTTCTCACAAAGAATTATCAGGTACTATGTAGTGCTGATGTTGAGAAACCCTGGTCTAAAGCTAAGTTAACCAACAAAACCAAAACAAATGTTTGTCAATTTTATCTAGAGATAGCCAAGCAGTTGTAACACCGCTGGCTCCAAGAGACTCTAAGTGTCTTTCTTCACCATCCACAGACTCTTTAGCCCAATACAGAAATATTTCTCTATCCTCATTCTATCCAAAACACACTGTGTCCACTTGTCCTGTCATACTGCTCTCATCCTTGATATCCAAAGATATTGACCAAATAAACTCCCTTTCTATAATCTATCATCTTTTGAATTTCAATCCGATGTAATTCTATCCTTCTTCCTGACAACTAATTCTGCCACTGCTGCCTTCTCACCTCTTTCCTCTGTGCCCTCTGGAATCTCATTACTTCATAAACAAATTATTCTATGTCTTCTACTTCTTTAAAAAAATGTTTCTATGCTTTCCTATGGCTTTGACAAATGTCCCAAGCACCATGAGAGCTAGAGGGAGAGTAGACATTCATCTTAATTCCTAGTTCTTCTTTTATACCATAAGATCGCCTTCTTGTAATTACATTTTTAGGCCCATGACACCTGGCTACATACCATCAACATTTTTTTATCTGTCATTTACGATCCTCTTGATCACATACCCAAATTTGTTAAGAACTCTGAATCCTTCATCACAAATAGTCATGATCACGAGTATTAACAATGTTCATGTGCACAACTTACCCAATACCCTAGTCCCACAGATATCATCAATCCCCAGAGATACATATCCACTCCTTTAACAATCCACACACAAAAAGGTATATCACTTTGAACTGCTCCACTTCTCAGAAAACAACAAACATCAGAATCCCAGTTCTTTACAGCTACATTAACTAAGGTATCTAGGTACTATAGAAACCAACTCTTGGGGCACCTGGGTGGCTCAGTGGGTTAAGTGCCCGACTTCAGCGCTGGTCATGATCTCACAGTTCATGAGTTCGAACCCTGCGACAGGCTTTGTGCTGACAGCTCAGACCCTGGACCCTGCTTTGGATTCTGTGTCTCCCTCTCTCTCTGCCCCTCCCCCACTTGCGCGTGTGCGCTCTCTCTCTCTCTCTTTAAAAAGTAAACATTGGGGCGCCTGGGTGGCGCAGTCGGTTAAGCGTCCGACTTCAGCCAGGTCACGATCTCGCGGTCCGTGAGTTCGAGCCCCGCGTCGGCTCTGGGCTGATGGCTCAGAGCCTGGAGCCTGTTTCCGATTCTGTGTCCCCCCTCTCTCTCTGCCCCTCCCCTGTTCATGCTCTGTCTCTCTCTGTCCCAAAAATAAACAAACGTTGGAAGAAAAAAAAATTAAAAAAAATAAAAAGTAAACATTAACAAATTAAAAAAAAGAGAGAGAGAAACCAACTCTTGCTAATTTAAGCAGAAAAAAACACTATTGGAAGAAAATTGATTAGGAGAATGGTCAGGCAGGCTGGAATGCAGCTCTGAAAATGGTGGGGCAGAAGAAAGCTAGGTTGGCAGAGCAGCAGCCGTGATCACATCATTTAACCCATCAGTAAGGGCCCTGTGCCCACTACCCAAGCTTCTGATGGTTGCAGCCAAAGCTCAGTTCCCTGCCACTCTCCCCTGAATATTGGACGTGGTTACTGCCACTGCCAAAATGGATTTTCTATCATCTATTCTTTGCAAGACTTGTTCCTTATTCAAAATTCAAGACAAGTGTATTTTGTGCCACCATGCCTTCATGCAAAACTCCCCATTGCTTTCTCCTCCTGGAAAGCTCATTTTTCAAAATCTAGCTCAAAGGTCTCCCGTGAAGCTTGTCTGTCCCACCCAATAGAGTTAATCACTCTTTCCTTTGTGTCATCTATGTACATAGCCCCTAAATTACAGCATTTTAAATATTTTACTGAAATCATTTATTTGCAAGTCTGTATTTCCTACCAAACAGCCAGTGCCTTGAAAGCAAACACCATAATTTATTTATCTGTGCATTCTCTAGCATAGTGTCTAGCACATTGTAGGTGCAAGAGTGATTTAACAGTGAGAAGATACCATCCTTTTCATTTTCACACAAATATTGAGGACTCCCTAATGTGTTATATAAAGAATCTCCTTATTTTTTGATGAATGGATGGAGCAGAGTTTTAGATTAAAGTTAGAAGAATGTTATAGACCAAGCAGAGCTATCTCTGTGTGTAGGCAGAGTGGACTCGGGCTTAAAGGCAGCTCCCTCAGATATCACCTCCACTACCTTTGATGCTAACCCATCAGTTCTGGAAAGGTGTCTATTAAAATATAAATGTTTACATCTGCAGTCAGTAAGTTATTCGATAACTGTAGAACAGAACAGGATCTGCGAAGTCGAAACAGAGCAAGGAAAGGAGGGTAGGAAATCCCTGTGGCTTGAGTCCTGTAAGGAGAGGGGAGGTGAGTGTGAACTAGCATTCCAGTGGGAAGGCCTAGGTCCACAAAAAAAGCACTGGGTTAATTAAGGGAATGCCAGAGCTTAACTTCACCTGTGTCACAATTCTACCCAGGTCAAGCCAGCTCTAACCAAAGATCAGTGCCAAATTTGTGAGCGTACAAAACAAATGCCATCCAGTCTCTTTCTAAAGTGAGTACCCATTTACATGTTAAATGGTAATATAATAATTTCAGTTTTCCAGATTGCTTTTTAATAAGACAGAGAATGAAACTAAGAGATGTTTACAACTGTGAGTGAAATTTTTAAAATATATTCTATAACTAGAACGGAAATTAAAATGTAGTAAGAACATGATTGAGATTTCAAACAGTGGTATAAACTGGATTTGTGATTATAGGGACTTATTTTGAAAAGAAATCATAGACTAAGCAATCATAGAGGTTAAACTCTCAGTACTCTTTGCCCTTCTCAGTACTTTATGTGTTGTATACCAACTCAAGAGGACACAGAGGAAAAGCCACACTAAGAGTTTAAAAAACAAATGTGAATATCTTTCTTTGGCACTCAACTTGCTCTAACAATAATGGAAAATTGAAAAAGAAAAAAGACAGATGTCTTTATTTTTATTTTTTTAAGTCTAGTATAATTAACATACAGTGTTACATTAGTTTCAGGTACGGAATATAATGCTTCAGCAATTCTATACGTTACTCAGTGTTCGTCATGATAAGTGCACTCTTACTCCCCATCACCCATCTTACCCATCACCTCACCCACCTCCCCTGTGGCAACCACCAGACTGTTCTCTATATTGAGGACTCCGGGGGTTTGGGTTGCTTTTTTGCTTTGTTTCTTGAATCTCACATATGAATAAGATTGTATGATATTTTTCTCTCTTTAAATCTTAATTACTCTCTGTTTGTAAGATATCCACTATGGATGTCTGAACAGCAGGAATTATAAATCCATGACCCCTTCTCAAAAAACTGGTTGGTCAACCCACTCATAGATAGACTACAAATAATAGAGGCTGGAGAAAGATCAGAAGGTCGCTACTTAAACCTAGTGATAATTAAAGCAGAAGCCAGGATCTGCATTATAAAATGGATATAAACAAATGAAATGTTTAAAAAAATCTTGTCTGGGTATACTTTTATTTATATTTATGTTAGTTTTCATTTACCTAATAATGACAAAAAGAGTAGACTTTTTTCATAGCAATTAACACAGAATATGGGGGAAATAAGTTTTAAAGTGTCAAATGAATAAAACATTAAAACATAAAATTTTAATTAAAGTTTAAAATAAGTTTACAGTTTAGACATGTTTGGGTCTCTAAGCTCATTTTGTCCATCATCTTACTGTAAAGGAGGAAACTGAGGCCCACAAAGAATGCTCCCTGCTCAGCATCACACAGTTGTGAAGCAAGGACTGATCTGGAACTCTTGAATCCCAGACTCATGCTTTGAAGTCAGGCAAACTACAGTCTGCAAATTAAATCATACCTGCCATCTGGATGGCTTGTACATTTTTTAGTAGTTGAAAAAAACTAAAGATTATAATATTTTGTGATACATGAAAAATATGTGAAATTTAAATTCCAGTGTGTGTGTGTGTGTGTGTATATATATATATATATATATATATATATACACACATATATATGTGTATATATAGCCACACCTAAGTCATTTGTGTATTGGTTATATTTGCTTTTATACAACAAACAAGAGCTGAATAGTTGTAACAGAGACAATTGCACCGAAAGCCAAAAATACTTACCTGACTCTTTACAGAAAATGTTTGTTGACTACTGTCTCAAAAAATGAATTTAAGAAGTCAGTCCTGCAGCCAACATTCTGATTTCCCCAGTCAAAAAACAAACAAAAACAAAAAGCAGTACAAAATTTCTAATTAATCAAACTCATTTTTTCAAATGTATTCAAAAGCTCCTTTACACTTATTTTCTGTACTATTTGGGACTGAATTGTTCCTTGTTTTGGGCAAGTTGATTTGGTTGCATGGAATAAAGACCCATTCACGTGAACTTAAGCAAAAGAGAATACTAAGGATACATCTGGAAATCAAGGAAATCCATAATTGCAAGGCATCATTGAAAAGACCTTACAAGGGCTGAAGCTAAAGGGTATTTCTGAATTGTAGCTGGCTCTAGCTACTTTAGATGCAAGCAATCAAGAACCTTTTTCCTAGTGCTCTGTCGCCCTTGACACAGTCATACTCCTCAGGAGTATTTCTTTTTCTCCTAACAACAACTGGCTTTTTGCGTTTATTTTCACTCTATGCTACTTGAAAACTCTACCTTGCATATGGTCCCATACAGGTGCCCTAGTCTGATATCAGCTTTCACAAATTGGTAGGTATAGCAGTTGTGATTAGCTGAGTTGATTCTTGAGGCATTTAGTAACCTAAGTACAAAAAAACTGCATATGCTTGGCTTAACTCACACTTTATTCTAACTAATGGGCTGCTAAGAATTCTGTGATTGGCTTCCCTAAAATCAAGAATTCACACTGTTCCAATCATCCATGGTTCAGAAGATGGCAGCTTAGGAATAATTCCATCAGAGCATGGAAACAGGTGTTTCCTTATAAGAAGCTGTTGTTGGGTTATCATCCCCCAAAATGTTTCTTCTTGGTTCACATACATGATATTTTTCTCTATAGCTAGATGTTAAATCCCTTTAGGAAAGAAATCACTTCTACTTTCTATATCCATGATTGTATTTAATAGAACGTATTTATGGATGCTCAAATCCATTGTGGCATGAATGATTATTTCTCAGCCACTATCTCAAATAAATCAACAGACTTTATTCAAAACTAAAAAGATTTAAAATTAACAATCATGAAAATTCATTAGGTTTTTTTAAGTAAAATATGAGCATTATGTGTGTTCATTCTTTTTCCTGAATATGTAGGTATCAGAATCTGCCCTCCACTTGAGTTCAAAAGAGAGATTTTTCTTTTAATGTTTCACAATGGAATGGAAAAACTTATGAACATAGAATGTAGTCCTAGAGAAAAACAAAGATTCTAGAAATAAGTTGAAAATAAATAAATTCAGAGAAATACATATTAATAACTGTTTTTTCTTCTCAAGTACAATAGTACCAAATAAGAAACTGCCTACCTGAGCTTATCACATAGGATGTCCCAAATTTGAGAATTCTTATCTTTGGTGGCCCTGAATCTAAAGCTTTCCTTTAAAATCAAAGCTTTTGGGTCACCTGGGAGGCTCAGTCAGTTGAGCGTGCCACTGTTGATCTCGGCTCAGGTCATGATCTTACGGTTTGTGAGTTCGAACCCCACATTGGGCTCTGTGCTGACAGTGGAGCCTGCTTAGAATTCTCTCTCTCTTCTCTTTCTGCCCCTCCCCCACTCATGTTCATGCACTCTCTCAAAATAAATAAATAAAACTTTAAAAATAAATAAAATAAAATCAAAGCTTTCAATATTAGTAAATAAATTTGCAAAATGCAGTAGAATTTTATACTGCAACTTAACAAAGGATCATTGATTAAAGCAATTTTTTGTCTTTGCAAAATTGGTGACCACCACAATCTAGAATTTGTGACAGATAAGGTAAAGAGTTTCATATATTAAAACACTGAGATAAACACTTCAAATACTGTTTCCACCAATCAGGATTAAATCTATATATCAAGTTAAAAACTAAATATAATTTTACAATATTTTATATTTATTTTCTCTAAATAATTCATCTTTTTAAAAAAATCTAAGTAGAGTTTTATAGAGTGTAACTTAACTCAAGCCCATTTGAGATTTCATATTTGTACTCTACCAAAAAAAATTCAAGACAGCGATAGCAATAGCATAATAAAAAATTAATCTAATTTCAGCTTTTAAAACATGGTGATTAGATGCTCAGCCAAGAAACTATGTCAAATATTTAAATGCCTATATATATAACGGAAGATTTTTTTAACTGATTTAGATAAACTAGAATAATAAGTGATCCCACACAATGTTACAGTTTTTGAAATAGAGGATGAGCTCATTTATATTGTAAATAATAAAATTGATCTTCCTTTAACAAAGCACTAAAATATATGACAATAGTGATTATATGTCTATTCTAAAATATCACTTAAATGTATCCATCTTCCTCTGACATATAAATAACACAATATAGCATTATTCTTCCTAAAAGAAACTGACTATTTGAAAGTTCAACATATGGGGAAATAATAACATGCCTACAAAAGTAAAGGAGAAGCTCTTATGATATGACATTAAATTCTAGATCTAAAGTTGTTCTGGGAATAGTTATTTACACTGCTGGTAAATTTCATATTAGAGGTCCTAGTCTATTGAGTACTTTGCTCGTATTCCCATCATAAAAAAAAGGAAAAAAAACACATAAAACAAACACTTCTCTAAATACAAAAATCCTGTCCTGGACTTCTAATATCTCTTTGTTTAAAATCCCCACAAACTGCCTCTACCTGTAATGAAATATCTATATATATTCATAGCTATCTAATAATTTATACCATCGTTCTGCTGGCTTTATTTTATTGTAAATTATATTTTTAAAAAAGATTTTAAAACCAATTCGTGCTAAAGGAGAGCTGATACTTTTTTAGAGGACTTGGATACAGAAACTCTGTGAGTGGTTCATAAAATATTATCTTATTAAATGCAATTATATTTTAATACTGAATTGGGCATAAATTATTTAAGTCATTCAGTTGTTTCATTTGGCAAATATTTATCTTAATGTTAATATAATACCATATTGCAAAGGAACATGTACTACATTAGTGGCCTATCGAGTCCTGTCCTCATTGTGTAAATTTGGATTTATCATCAATCATCTTCTACCTCCATCCCTCACTTCCTTACTACAACGTAACTATCTATAGAGAAAGCCCAATTTCAACATAGTTCACCAGTTAGAGAAAACTTGTCTTAGTCCTCTCTATACAGGTCAACAAAGGACTCCATATCCGCGTAAGATATGTGTAAATAATCTATTAATATGGATACTTTCCTATTTTTATATATAAATACATATAATTTTCTAATACCAAATCATTTCATCTAGTATTGCAAAATATTAACTTCATAATTTCTTTCGTTCAACATATAATTGCCATCACAAACATTTGAAATAATTCAAAATATGTGACAATTTTTGTGATTATTACTTCACATCAAAGAAAGAGAATCTTCAGCTAAGCAAGAAGCAAAAAATACTGCAAATTTGTGTGACAACAGAAATTGTGGCCATTTTGAACTTGGTAATCACTTTGTAACATCATGTGTATGTGCCTTGACTAAAAACAAGTTTGTCATCACACCTCATAGATGATTTCACTTGCCTACTTCCTACCACTTCCTACCTTCTTACCCCTCAGGTAACAAATGAAAGAAGTAGTTACTTCCCTTTTTTCCCCCAAATAAATTCTTACTCTGCGCACATAGGCAGACACTATACATATATTTTTCTTTGGGCAACAAAAACCTACGTCCTTCCCAGTCCCAAAAATTGGTGGTAAAGCAGAATAAAATGTGGGTTCTGACACACTGCATTTGCTTTTGCCATTAGCATTAATATTTGTCTGCTTGTAGGAAGGTCAAATACTAGAAAAGTAAATAAGCGAGAGACAATTAAAATTTAAAATTTACTCCATACCTACACAAAATCTAACCGAATGAACTGCTTCTTGCTGGTGACTTTGCATAACACAATATTCAACGCGAAACACAGGGAGTTTCTGGGAGAGTCTATGCTGTTTCAGTTCTAACACACATATAACATAATACTATTATCCACAGAATTTAAAATTTCCAAATTACGTGTCAGTGTTTGAACCAAAATATTCCCTCCAAATTTTGTATTTTTTAGGAACCAGGGAGTAAAGAGGAATGCTAAAAATCAAGAGAGAAGGAACAAGATGGGGGATGGGGAAGAATAAGGCAAAATCAGGGAGAGCATTTTCCATTGTGACAACTAATCCATTGGGGACCTGTGTTTGGAATCCTCTTCAGTAGACCAGAACACAAGGTTTTTGTTTGCATAGACATTGTTTTTGGTGACAAGCAGTTTCCCTGCTAGCTCACTACGATCCTTACCCATGTTATTCTTTCACAAACTGGTGGTTCCTATCCTAGAGGTATAGCCTCTGGGGAACTCTTCTCTTTTAAGCACAGTTTGCAGATATGTGGGCATAATATTTTTTTCTCTGTCCTTCTAACCTCATTTTTGACACCTGACCAGTTTCCTGTCAAAGTAATGATGTCTATTTTCAGGAAAAATAAAGGTCCCTTAACATTATAACATCATAAGCTGAATCCATTGTCTCTGAATTCCTTGGCCACATGCTCTGTGTAAAGTTTCAAAGATATATATCCCTTAAAAATGGTATTCTAAGGCATTATACATTGTTTTCTCAGGACCCTTAGATATACAGTGGTTTTTGACAGTTCCATCTATGTGGTTGACTCCTGATCTGGGAGCCAATTGTGTAGAACTGGTTAGTCCCTGAATATGGACCCAAACAAGATCTGGCCCAAGGTTCATCTAGAGGGATGCCACTAGGAATTGATGGTCCCTTTGGGCCAAAATATTAAAGTATCAAGATAGAGATTGTTGGTCCACTGTACTCTGTCAGAATAAGATGATGAAAATCTGCCTTGGCAGTCCTTTAAAGACCAAAAGCTAGTCTATGTTGGGACTGAATCACAGGAAGATACTCTAAACTGATCTACTGCCAGACCATGAGATGCCCTGACTCTGATGACAGATCTAGAATCTGTGTAGTACAGTGCCAAGATTTTGGGCCTTAGAGTCAAATGTTTGACTCTAGGCTCCACTTTGTTTTCTCTACTTAAAAAATGACTCTATTTTTTTATTCAGCTTTATTGAGATATAATTGACAACAAAACTGTAAGATATTTAAAAGTTTACATCATGTTAATTTGACATGCATATACATTAGGCTCCACATATAAGCACAAGTATTGCCTTTAACAATTTAAATGCTTAGCCTAATATTTTTTATTTGTATTTGTAAAATACAAATTATACCCATGTCATTACAGTTTCTGTGAGGACTTAAGACTACCTATAGAAAGTGGCTGATACATAGCAGCAGCTCACAGATAGTGCTCTCTCTTCTCCCCTCCTAACCTCTTAATGAATTTCCCTAGAGAGGTTTAGGAAAAACTAGAGAGCCAGCTACCATTTTCAACAGATCATGTAAAGAAAATGTATTACTATATTAGGGGTGTGGACACCAAAGGAGGTGAGGGAAAGATCTCAAACCCAGTGTGACTACAGTCCTCATAGTGAGGCATAAAGTAAGAGGGGTAAGTCTGGAGAGGGAAATCATTTATCTGAGAGTGGCACTGAAGAGTTCTAAAGAGAGTAATTTAGATTCAAATTTTAAACATAATTCTAGCACCAGAATGGAACATAGATTGGTGAACAGAAGCAAGAGTGAAGGCGGAGAGCAGAAAGGTTAATAGTTGACTTGAGGAATAACAAGGGCCTGGATGAGAACAATGACAAAGGAACAGACAGACAGACAGTAACATCAGGACTTGGTTTTGCTAGTCTTGTGGGGATGTGGAAAATGACATAGGGAATATAGGAAGAGAAGGTTTGAAGGAGAAAGTAACAGAGAAGATACCACTCAAGGCTGAAAGGAATCAAATGTTTTTCATTCCACCCATCTAGTTTAGGTAGATTTAAACTTTAAAGGTTCATTGTTTTAAGCAGGAAATGATAGCTTAAGACCTTGGAGATTATAGTTCAAATAATAGTTTAAGGGGTACAATGTACACCAGTAATTAATGAAAACACAATATTTACATATGATATCATGCCATAGAAAAAAATTCCATATATTCTAGATCTGAAACCAGGACATCTCTGATAATAGACTTTTTTCTTCCCATTTGTGAACTTACTTACACAGAAATAAATCAAAGAGTAAATTACATTTCATTATACGTTAGAGGCTTCTTTTAAAAAAAAGTAACATTTTTATGAAATCTGGACTGATCTGGAAAATCCAGAATATACAGTCACTAATCATAGAAGAATTGAAACACTTAAATTAAACACATGTAAAAACATAACTTTAGTTATAAAACCTTCAACCATTTTATGAATGGTTGGGACTAAGGTAAACTTGGTTACCACACTATCCATTTGAGTTTTACACTGGAAATAACGTTGTAGCTCAACATGCTAAGGTATGTTATCTCTGAAGACCAGTTCAGATACTAATGCCATTAGTTAGTGAACTACTTTCTTTCCATACCTGGTCTAGGCATTAGAATCAAGGTGCTAAAAAAATAAAAATAAAAAAAAAGAATCAAGGTGCTACTGTACCACTCAGTTACCACTTGGTCCAAAGCAGCTTTGGATGGATACAAAACATTTGTTTTAATTTCTTTCTTTCTTTCTTTCTTTCTTTCTTTCTTTCTTTCTTTCTTTCTTTCTTTCTTTCTTTCTTTCTTTCTTTCTGTTAAAGGACCATGAAAATCTACAATTTCATCTTAAAAGCTATAACCTAATTACAGGTGGCTTGTCTTGCTGGTCTATATGCCTTCATATTTTTAAACTATATCCTCACCTATTGCCAATCCTAGATTTCATTAAAATTTCTTAAAGAATCGTACTATGTTACATTGTAGTATTTTCCACATGTTTGCCTGGTTCTATTATACTGGTTAGATAGAAATATTCTAAGCTTGGGTCTCTCAGGTTTTAATTTTAGCAGTTACATAGGAAAACTTACATATGTGCTTCACCTGTATGGTTGAACCGTGACCATGTCATTTAAGTTAATCTGAGTCACATCAATGTGGATTCATTGATATCCTTAGACATTTGTAAAGAATATGTAAGAATTTGTAAAATCATGTGAAAAAAAACTTCAAATACTAAAAACTTCCTAGCATAAGAAAGCAGATGCTTGAGATGGCTCTATTGTACCAATTTTAATAACATGCATTATTACCATTTTTTAAAGTTTTACCACTGAAAAAATTAATGTTCTTTCCCACGCAATGAATTCACTCAAACACTGTGTGAACAGTTATCCTGGGAAACAGAATTTGTTCTACTGACTTATATTGTTTTATTCCAAGTCTCATTGAAAATAAAATTGATCACACAGCTAAGTTACGGTCACTATAATTTAGTTGCCCCTTACAGTTATATCTTAAATGTCATCTGCACTGCCTCAAATATAAAGTACAGGATAACTCTTTGTTCCTTCTTCTTTGACCTTGTTTTACTACTGCTTAAAACTTTCAATTAATCACACTCATTTATTTAAAGCTTTTAGGTTTAATATAAAGCAGAAAACCAAACCACATAACCACAGTGACACTAATTCAAAGGGTCATTGAATCACTAACTTTGCGAGAGAAGCAAATCTTCAATGAACTACATTTGGCATGTCCTTTATAAAGGCTTCTTTGAAAAAGGAAGACAATATTTATGTGTCATATTTTAATGGCAGAACATATAGAAAAACCTACAGTGACAACGAATTTTTCACCCTACCCCAGATTTCAAAGTAGATTCCTTAAAATAACTTTTTTACATCTAGAATAGGATTTCATTTTAAAAAAAAAGTAATTTCTGCAAATCTCCAGAAATGTATCTTTATATAAAATGGGATAAAGCTGTAACTGAAAAGCGTTTGAAATGTGACACTAATTTGGTTGTAGCATTTGTAGTCTGATTGATTAGCATATTCTACTGGGCTTCAGTGGTTATGATGGAGGAGTCCCAAGGAATTCTGAGCTTTTAGCTCTCAAATCCTGAAGATTTGTTAGAATTATGGTGTCATTGACAGAGTAAAGAAGTCACAGAGAGAGATTAATTTGAGTGAAAAATGCTGTAACTTTAGTTTGTACTATGTATGCATTCAACCAAGGATGTCTAATAAGCAATTCAAAATTATAATACTATTAAATAATGCTTAAGTACTATTAAATAACTTAACAAAGCACTTTTATAATTATCATTTCATTTGATCTCCACAGAAGTTCTATGAGTTGGTAGGTGGGATAGATATTATCATTATCAAAATCATTTTGTAAATGAGAAGATTTGTGATGAACAATATAGATTTGAGAAGAATACAAAATATTTTAAACCTGCTGTCTTTACACTACTATTTTGATAGGTGAATATTTTGATCCCTAACTTTGACATTTTGATCCTTTGACTTTCTCTTTATGAACATAAGTATTTTGTCACTATGAAAATGTGGATACATTTTTATTTTTTAGGATAAATACTTTAGGTTACTTTTTAGAATAAATCCATTAAGACAAGTTAATTCCATGATCAACTTGTTACATACTATAGTTAAATAATTTCCTTATTTCCATGGTCATTTTTCCTCTATTGAAAATTTTTAATTGGGATCAGTTATTTGCCATGTAAATTTTATAAGAAAAATTTTATTCATAAATAAATATTTTCAAATGAAAATTTTTAATGGCTATACTTTCTGATGTTTTGATTTTGGTCATTATTCAAAGATAAATGTTCTTGGATAATATTATACCTAAATATTTTAATACTATATTATTGACTTGTATCATCTAATTTTAGGTAACAACTTTTATCATGTGCTGTTATATCCTTTCTTGGTTTAATTTTTTGTTGATTATTTGCAGCCAGTTCACTTTTTAGGGACCACTAAGCCAAAATGCCATTGGGATTTAAATGGCAGCATCAACATAGCTTGCTGTGCATTGGAGGCTATGTGCACTTAGGTGATACTTATTGCAAAGTCTGAAGTAATGCTCATTTTAGAGAGCAAAAAGACAAAAATAAACCAGGGAAAGATTTAGAGATCACTAAATTTTAAGACTCTCATATGAGAATCTCTAGGAATCAACGTTTCAACAGATTATGTTTTCTACATTATCATACTTTACGTTGAGAACTAATAACTGAAAGTGACACTTTCCAACCAACCAGCATGAAGCCAAAGTCCTGAATTGAATGAGATACAAGAAATCATTTCATTGGTATAAAGAATTTCAGATGACTAATTCAACATTGAAAAATTGATGGAACCAGATAGAATTTCAAAAGATGCCCCCTTGGATTGGTGAACAAAATAATCTCTCTACAACTATATTCATATTTTGTTAGACGATCATTCAAAACATATAAGGGCTTAGACTAGTTTCTGCACTTCTTCCAGTGTAATGATTCCATACCTTTTCAAAAAAACATCTCATTGTTTAGCAACATTAATGGCTTATTGATATTTATTATATGGAGAAACAAAGGTAACTGAAAAAATTAGTGCAAAAGACGCCATGAGAAAATAAATTTTAAAAACTTTTTGCTGAAGGGCACCTGGGTGATTCAGTCAAATGAGTATCCATCTTTGGCTCAGGTCATGGTCTTATGGTTCATGAGTTCAAGCCCTGCTTCAGGCTCACTGCTGTCAGCACAGAGCCGCTTCAGATCCTCTTTTCCCCTCTTCTCTCTCTGCTCCTTCCCTCTTCACACTCTCTCTCTAAAAATAAATAAACATTAAAAAAAAATCTTTGCTCAGAAAAAGAATAATTTGAAGGATGAGAGCAAACGTTTTAGAATCAGCCAGACATGTATTCAGGTTCCTCTGCCATGTATTAGTGGGATCTCTTGTGAAAGTTATTCTCTCTCTCAAGCTTTCCACATCCTCATTTATTAAATGAAGAATCATCACTCCTACTTCACAGTTTCTCATGAGGATTAAGTAAGATAATGTGTACAGAGCACTTAGGCCAGTGCAAGCAGTACAACAGATATTTAATAAATTCTATTTAACTGCAAATCATAACAATGTAAGTTGAAATGTTTTAAAATGCTTAAAGCACTACTGAGGTAATAGTTTCACATGAATTATATGTGTGTGATACGATCATAAATAGTACTCTTTATCTATTAGTATAAACATGGCCTATAAAATTTAGCCAATGTTGCTATAAAATACCACTGCCCTACATGTTATAAATATATATATATATATATGTGTGTGTGTGTGTGTGTGTGTGTGTGTGTGTGTGTGTGTGTGTGTTTGCAGAGAGAAACCATAGAAATGTTTATGCAGACATATTCTGGAAGAACTAACTTCATATTTTACCTATAGCAAGTGATACTGAATATTTCCTATATTGTGTTTTAAATTCAGTGATTTCGAGTTATCATTCTAAACTATATATGAGATCTTAGAAAGTAACTGTTTTCATATTCATTTTTGTAAAATACAGCATGTGTGAATTGTACAAGTCCTTAGAAGAATCTTTGCCATTTTTAAGTAAAATAAATTGTCAAATCCTGTTGCCAAGTGTAAATTTTAGTTCCGCAGTGTACTATAGAATATTTCTTAGCCTTTATGTACATGGAGAATTAGTGTAACATCGAGAAAAACAAATTAAGATGACAACCTGTTAAAGGGGAAAAAAATGAAGACTTTACAGGGATCAACCTAATCTTATAGTTTCTATATTAATTTACTGTACTCTTAAAGACTTGTAAAAATATTAGAATTAGAGGTAAATATAGGAAGCTGGGTTTTTTAATTATTCCTTGGGGAGTAATTAGGTTGCCACGAAAGCTAAATCTCACCTGGGTTAGCAGTGAAATATCAATGCCTAAAAAAATATATTTTGTAAATAAATCAAGATATAAAGAACAGATATAGTAAAGAAAAGGAAAAAAAAACTACTGAAATAGACAATTGTATTTGAAATAGTCATTTCTAATTACAGAAAAACCTCACTGATATACTCTACCCATGGAGAAACCAGTCTGAATTAACAACAAATAATAGTAATAAATTAGACACTCTAATAAGAAATGCAGATATATTACTTTCAAACTCACACTGTAAATTTAGCTGCTAATAAAAGTACTTCTAAGTACCAGACTTTCATTTCCATTGCATGCTTTAATAAATAGGTGGGAATCATTTGAAATTAGGTAGACCCATTTGTATCACACAATGTGTTAAAATCTTTAAGAACAGCTTGGTTAAAAGCCTCAAGCAATCTTGTTTACACTATTAGCAAATCCTTGCTCCATAGATCATACAAAAGTAAATTTCAGCCTAGCCTAGTTCAAATTATCATAAATTCTGAATTATATTCAGCATTTTAAAGCTGGAAGGGACCTCAGAGATCTTCCAGTGAAGTCTATAATAATGAGGCTTTCCAGGATGTTACATCTAAAACACATACCATATGTATAAACAAATTCTAAACATTGCTGACTATTTTCAAAAAATGTTACTGACAATGTATTGCTACTTCAACATGGTATATCCTTTCAAACTTATCAATAATTTCACATGATATTCAGGACTGTTTTGTCAGGTGGTTTAAAATCATAAGCAGTGTGTTGCCTTGTTTTTGTTATTTGCTTTATCTTTTGGTTTTCTTGTCCCACCCTTGTCTAGAAAGTTCAGGTGTAATAATCACCACGCTAGCAGCCTGAATAGACAAAATATACAAATAAAATAGCCGACAATTTCAAGAAGTTGTAAAAGTGAAAACAGAACTATTACACAGATATGAAATCACTAGTGGTGGGAGCCACCATGTGGCTTTCTACACACATGAGAGAAAGCTTAGAATTTCACTCCTGTACTCTGTTCTGCTTAGGTGTATTTTATATTATGAGGAAATCAGAGATATACCACTGAATTGTACACTGAAATTTCCAAGAAACTGGTTCTCTTCTTGCCAGGCTCCTTAATTGTATATTCTAGTTGTTAGAGACTTCTCTGGAAGCTTATGAGAAAATTATCAAAATATGCCATCACTTCTAGAAGAAAGAAAGCGGGACTTCTGTCATTTGGGCACCATCTGTCCAGTCGCCCTGCTCCCTGATGTAACCGAGTTTATTTATCCATTCAGTAAATAGTTATTGAGCAGCAACCAGGTACCCAGCATATGCTATGTTGCCAAGAGGAATACAAAAGAAATGTTAAACACAGTTTCTGACCTCCGAGAGTTTCATGTCTGATTGTGGAGCAAAACACACTTTTGTGAAGCAGCTAAATCACATTGCATAACAGTGTGCAATAGCACAAATAGGGAACATTTCTATCATCCTAGAAGGTTCTATAAGACAGCCCTGTGTAGTATTCAGTGCAGAGCAAAGCAACCTGAAGGAAGTGGGAGACTCAGGGTGAAAAGGGAGCTCAGCTCATATCATAGAAAACTTACATCAAGGGTCAGTGACCCAAGGCAGAAATAATTCCTGCACAGAAATCCCATTATGGGTCCAGAACACATTTTAGCACTTGTTGAAGCTCATATATATTAGATAGAACTTTGGCTCATCAGAAGGATGAACCAATTAGTATGAGGGACATAGGATATAAGACGGTAGGAAAGTGAGGACATGAACTAGCTTGTGAACTAACTTATTGGGAGATGCTGTATACATAATGGGAAGTGGTATAACCATTTAGCAGGGCCCAAGGGCAAGAAAATAAGAACTAGAGAAATGAAGCAGTTTATGGGTTTGACTGAAATTCTACCTTGCAAACAACCAGTTGATCTGCATACACAAGATAATGTGTTAGATCGCTGTAAGCTTAGGGTGATTTGTTTGCAAGAAAAATAAAAGAAAATCTAAACTAAAGGATTGGAAGGAAAAAGGTACTAATATGAGCAGGAGGGGGATTTTGGAGGGGTTCTGCATATGACGTTACTCAAGCCTCCCTGTAAGGTTGGAAGGTACAAAGCCTGGGAAGAAAATAAAACAGTAACAAAAATTTCTTATACTGTATCTCTGATGATCAGGGATTACCGAGCACCCCTTAACTTCTACCATTTTAAGACGATGTAACCTCTCTTTCTTTTTTTTTTTAAATCATAATACTTGCAGATTTATACAAAGTATCATCTGGTTCCTTTTTTATTACTGGGTTCTAATCACTGCTATCCTGGAATAACCAAGAGCACGTAGACCATGGAAACACCCTCTGCCCATGTTTTCTATAGTGACTGAGGTTGTTTTTTTTTTTTTTTTTTTTTTTTTTTTTTTGGGCAGAGAGAGACAGAGCATGAACGGGGGAGGGGCAGAGAGAGAGGGAGACACAGAATCGGAAACAGGCTCCAGGCTCCGAGCCATCAGCCCAGAGCCTGACGCGGGGCTCGAACTCACGGACCGCGAGATCTTGACCTGGCTGAAGCCGGACGCTTAACCGACTGCGCCACCCAGGCGCCCCGTGACTGAGGTTTTAATAAGCAACTACAGGACCCATTTGGTTGAATTAGAATCTTAATAACCACAAATCAGTGTTTACATATTCATCAAAATCCCTGGCACAGCTGACTGATTGATGAGGGAATTGGGGTTATATCTTTTTTTTTTTTTCACGTGTTTCTAACGCTACTTAAAGAATTTTTAAGGATATGTCAAATTTTAGAGCTGGAAGAGTGTTAAGGAGCAATTTGGTTCAAGACACTAATTTTAATACATAAACAGCTGAGGCCTAGAAAATTTAAATGACTTCCCAAAAGGCAGCTCACTGGTAGCTCCACGTATCCTATCTCCTAGCCCAAAAGTTCTATTTTACTATACTTATGATATTAGCCATGATATTAAGTTTAGTAACCAATACATTAGAAACAGTCCAACTCTCTGTTCTAATCTTGGCTATTCAGATAATGTCACATCCCAATTATAGTTATTAATTTTTTAGTCATAAAGTGGATATGTGCCCCAAAATATTTCTAGGCAATTTTATAAATATGTACTCTTCTTTTTCTGTCTTTACCTAGAGAAGTAGTGTTTAAACATGGATGTAAATGATTGGCCAACACAGAAATGGATCTAAATTCTTCCCTTGTGGCAGGCTATTTTACTGGTTGTGCTTAAAGCACCACAGCTCACAACATTCACTTGCTTGTATAGTCTTTTCCCACCTTAGGCTTGGCCAAGTGATTTAGTTTAGACAATAGACCAGTGGCAAGTTTAACACAAGCAGAAGTGTGATGAAACCCAAGCTAGAGGGGAGACTGATGGAGGAAAGACCCTGGAGGATGAGAAGCCATCCTGGATATTCCAGCCCTAGCAAACTCCTAACTGAATACAGCCACATGAGTAACCTCACAGATCTTAAGTAAGCATTTTACCACAAAAAAAAGGCAAAAAAGGCGAAAAAAAAGTTAACTATGTGAAGTGATGGGTGTGTTAATTATCTTGATCTTTGTAACCATTCTATAATGTATATGTATATCAAATCATCACATTGTACACTTTAAATGTTTTTAACATTTATTTATTTTTGAGAGACATAGAAAGACAGAGCACGAGCAGGGGAGGAGCAAAGAGAGAGAGAGAGAGGCAGAATATGAAGGAGGCTCCAGGCCCTGAGCTGTCAGCACAGATCCTGACGCATGGCTCGAAGCCATGAACTGTGAGATCATGACCTGAACTGAAGTCTGTTGCTTAACCGACTGAGCCACCCAGGCGCCCCATTTTTTTGTTTAATTTGGAAGGAGCAGAGAGAGAGGGAGACACAGACTATGAATCAATGTACATTTTAAATATATATATAATTATACTTGTCAGTTATTCCTCAATAAAGTTAGAAAAAGAAAACCATCCAGTTGAGCACAGTCAAGACAGAGCTGCTTTCCAGTTTCCACCCTCTCATAATATGATAGTAATGTTATCATGATAAAACCCGAAAAGTATTAAAATGTATTTGTTTTCCTTAAACTACAATTCTGAAGATAATCCAGAATGCCAACTCCCATATTTTTTAATGGCTATGCTCCTTGGTTTCACTAGAAGAACAGCTCTGATAGTTCTTTTTGGAGGAGAAATAAAAGTAGAATGCTTCTTCTTTGAACCAACTAATGCTTTCAGACTTTATTGGAGTTTTTTTTTTTACCTTTATGGAATTTAAAAATTATAGGAACTCAAAAAGGACTTAGCGCTTGTACTAAACAACATTTTTAGAAGTTAACATTAGCCTCTATATCCTAGTGAAGAAAAGTAAGTGTATAAGCTTGAAGAGCAAAAGTATTAATATATGTACTTTTTGCCTCAGAGTATACTTTATCCCATCTGGCTAATCATCATCTTCGTTATTAGTAGTAATTTGTATAGTTCTTCATTAGTCATTTGAATTTCATATGTATAGTTCTGTTCATCATTTTTTTTCTTTATATGAATTTGTTGTATTAGTTCTTTATTTACATGTAATTCTAAACAAAGAACAGAAAAATAAATGATGATATTTCTTTATAATTTTCCCTTATTAAAGTCTTAGAAAATCTGACCTGGGTTATATTATGATATTATATATGACATGATATTATATGATAGGATATATATTTTCAGAATTTAATACGCTCCTAAAGTCAGTTAGACAATAAAACTGATATGTTAATAGGCAATCCTCCAAAAAAGGGTTATGTGGTCCAGCAAATTGACAAAATGCTTTGTGTTCTATAGATCGAAGATCAATATATTAAGGACTCTGAGGAAGAAACCATATTAATTTTGTTCTTCAAACTTACATGGCTACAGAATTGTTTTTTTGCACACTAGCTCATAATTGTTCAAGAACCAATGTGTTTTCATGGATCTTACAATCCAAAAGTCAAGTGGACATCTTTGTTTCGTTCTCCCCAGAATTGTCTTGATCAGCTGTGCTTTGGGGGTAAATATCTCTCAGCATCTGACGGAAGTCTTGCATCTCGTATTTCATCCTCTTGATTAATTCACTCCCCTCCTGCAGTGTTATTTCTCTGGCACTAGCTCTAGCAGGGTGGCCCTCCCTCTCAGATTCGTCATTGCTCAACATAAGTGATTCCAAACGTGATGATCATCAGAATTGTCAGATTTTTTGAAGAGCAAAACAAAGCAAACAAACAAACAAGAGGTCTGGGGCAATCCCTTCCCTCAGATTCTGAGTCAGCAAGAGTGGTATGGAAATAGACCCTTTTAGAAAGCTCCTGAAATAAGTCTGAATGTAAACCCAGATGGTGAACAACTAGTCTGGCTCCAACTCTCACTGACCATAAAAAGAATTGTGTTTGAAAAGAAAAGCTCTTCATAAGGAAAGAAAAGAAGAATTAACAAGCAAATTATCCTGAATTGTATCCTTGATAGGACAGGAGAGAGGCGGGCTGTAAAGAACCCTAATGGGCCAATTGATGAAATTTGGACTGTGAATTATACAATAGTATTTTATAATAATGGGTACTATATGGACTGTGGATTAAATAATAGTATTTTATCGTGTTAAGT
The DNA here is from genome assembly GCF_007474595.2 of Lynx canadensis. NCBI lineage: Eukaryota > Metazoa > Chordata > Mammalia > Carnivora > Felidae > Lynx > Lynx canadensis. Next base: position 49,776,965 of record NC_044309.1, on the reverse strand, counting down.
TTTCTGATTTGATAATTAGAACACACACTAAAGTATTTAAGGATGAAGGGGCATGATGTCTCCAATTATCCTCAAAATATTTGGGGAAAATATGCATGTATGAATAAATATACATAGAAACAGAAAAGAATGATAAAGTAAAGGGGCAACATAAATTACTGGTGAATTGGGGTAAATAGTGTATAGGAGTTCCTTACATTATTCTAGCAAGTTCTCCATAATTTTGAAATTATATCAAAGTGGATTTTTTTTTAAGTTTTACTGTAGCTAAAACTAAGCAATCTCAAATTTCTCACCAGAAAAAGTAATGCTGGGCTATAATCTGATTCAAAGTAAGCAAGACAATAGAGGTAAAAAAAATGGTTTGGAATCTGTTATACCAACTGAAAATTTAAAAAGTGTTTTTTTAGATACAAATATATTTATGGAGGATAATAATACACTTGAGAGTTAAGCAATATAGGTTAAACTAATTACAAATATCAAGTGACAAAGATTATTTCTTTTGTGAAGAAATAAAACCAAGAAAACATATAAAGTCACTTTTTCTGGAAATCCATGAGGCAGTCATAAATTAGACAAGTAATGAAGTCAGAAGATACAAATTCAAATTTATTTCCTACAAGTGTGGGGCTTTGAAAGAGTCAACTAATCTTCCTGAGCAAGTTTCCTAATCTGTAAAAAACATCTACTCATAATACAGGCCTCATTAATGAGAGAAAAAGTTGGTAAAAAAAAAAAATTGACAACACATTGCCTTATGTGGAACAGACAGAAACTCTGTCAAGCATAATATCTCAGCCATGAAAATGCAATGTTCTGGCTATCTCATAAGTGCTAGTTAGATCCTAGGTTGTTGGAGCTAACAAGAGATCCCATAAGAATGAGGCACGAGAAATATGTTTCCTGGTGATGGGGGAGGGGTGAGAGTTGGAGAGAAGCAAATGAAAGTCTGGTATATAGGATCACTGTACCAAAGATTTATCTAAAGGAGCCCCAGTTATTCCCATCCAAATAGAAAAAGGAAATACCTAAACATCTTTTTGTGCTCTTATGCCATGACCCTTCCATCTTTGGGTTTTTTAATCTGATTCTTCGAGATTAATTTGGAGCAGCATTTCAGATAATTTAGTTTGGAAAATTATGTAAATGTTATTTTTCTGACTACTTACATAACTGAAACCATACTTTAATGGCTTTTTACAAGAAATGCAAATTGTTTAGATGTGAAATACTTAGGTCAATATGCTATCCTTTCAAAGTTCTTAGACATTTTTCATTGTTTTAGAATATTTGCATATACAGTATCTGAAGCTATCTGGATACATTTTTCCTTTGTGAATAACCCTTTCCTTTCCTTTTCCACTTACTTGGATACTTGACAGTTTTATTTTATTTTATTTTATTTTATTTTATTTTATTTTATCTTATTAAAATTTTATTTTAATTCCAGTATAGTTAATATGCAGTGCTATATTAGTTTCAGGTGTACAATACAGTAATTCTATAATTCTATACATTGCTCAGTGCTCATCATGATAACCATTCTCTTTAGTCCCCTTCACCTATTTCATCCACCTTCCCCACTCAACTCCCTTCTCATAATAATCAGTTTTTTCTCGATAATTAAGAGTCTCTTTCTTGGTTTCTCTCTCTCTCTCTCTCTCTCTCTCTTTTTTCCCCTGTGTTTTTTGTTTTGTTTTGTTTCTTAAATTCCATGTATGAGTGAAATCATATGGTATCTGGTCTTTCTCTGACTGACTTATTTTGCTTAGTATTCCACTGTACATAATACACCACATCTTTTTTATCCATTCATCTATCAATGGACACTTAGGTTGCTTCCATATTTTGGCTATTGTAAATAATGCTGCCATCAATATAGGGGTGCATATATTCTTGTGAGTTAGTGTTTTTTGTATTCTTTGGTAAAAACCCAGTAATGCTGTTATTGGATGGTAGGGTAGTTCTATTTTTAACTTTTTAAGGAAACTCCATTCTGTTTTCCACACTGACTATACCATTTTGTATTCTCATCAACAGTATACAGGGTTCCTTTTTCTCCACATCTTCATCAACACCTGTTGTTTCTTGTGTTTTTAATTTTAGCCGTTCTGAGAAGTGTGAAATGATATCTCATTGTAGTTTTGATTTGCATTTCCCTGATGATGAGTGATATTGAGCATCTTTTCATATGTCTGTTAGCCATCTATGTATCTTCTTTAGAGAAATGTCTGTCCATGTCTTCTACCCATTTTTAATTGTATTATTTGATTTTTGGATGTTGAGTTTGTATAAGTTTATATACTTGAGATACTACCCTTTATCAGATATGTCATTTACAAATATCTTCTCCCTTTCAGGAGGTTGTCTTTTAGGCTTTTTTGTTCTCTTTGCTGTACAGAAGCTTTTAATTTTGATATAGTCCCCGTAGTTTTACTTTTGCTTTTGTTTCTCTTTTGCTTTTATTCTTCTTAACACCATCCAAAATGTTTCTGTGGCTGATGTAACAGAAATTACTGCCTGTAGTCTCTTCTAGGATTGTTATGGTTTCAGGTCTCACATTTAAGTCCTTAACCCATTTTGTGTTTATTTTTGTGTATGGTGTAAGAAAGTGGTCCAGTTTCATTCTTTTGCATGTAGTTGTCCAGTTTTCCCAACATCATTAGTTGAAGAGCTTGTCTTTTTCTCTTAGCATATTCTTGCCTCTTTCATTGAAGATTAATTAACCATATAGTTTTGAGTTTCTTTCTGGACTGTCTATCCTATTCCATTGACCTATGTATCTATCTTTGTGCTTTTGCTAGTACCATACTGTTTGGAGTGCTACAGCTGTGCCGTATAACTTGAATCTGAAATTGTGATACCTCCAGCTTTGTTTTCCCTTTTCAATATTGTTTTGGCTATTTAGGGTCTTTTTGAGGTTCCATACAAATTTTATGATTATTTGCTCTCATTCTGTGAAACATGCTTTTGGTTTATTTTGATAGGGATTGCATTAAATGTGCAGATTGCTTTGGGCAGTATGGACATTTTAACAATATTTGTTCTTCCAATCCAGGAGCCTGGAATACCTTTCCATTGTTCATGCCATCTTCAATTTATTTCATCAGTGTTTTATAGTTTTCAGAGTACAGGTACTTGACAGTTTTTTAATTATCAGTTATTTACCTTGGAATTCAAATTTTTTTCAATATGAGATTTATAGATTTCACTTTTTGTTTGTGTTAAATTTAGTAATGTCAATCAAATCTGCATATTCAGGTCAGTCAGTTAAATTTTTGTCTATTATATTTTTATTTACTGCTTCTGTTTCATGTTTTAGTTCCTTCTTCAGGAACACAGAGTAGTCACAAATTAAAACTCCCCTTTAGGTCTTATTAACTATCATGTTCTCTTTCATAATTTTAATCTCTTTGGCCTCTTCTATTACATTCTAAGAGAGCTTCTCAAGTCCATCCTCCACATCACTGATTAATGTTTCTGTACTGTCAGTACTATAGTTCAATATCCTCAGAACCTTGTAAAATGTGGGCTTGAATTTTTGTTATACATTTAGCTTTATTGAAATTTTTCTTTAACTTTCTCTCTCTTTTTTTCAATGTATATTTATTTTGAGAGAGAGAAAAAGAACAGGGGAGGGGCAGAGAGAGAAGGAGAGAGATAGAAAGAGAGAGAGAGAGAGAGAGAGAGAGAGAGAGAGAGAGAGAGAGAGAGAGAATCCCAAGCAGGCTCTGCAGTGGCATCACAGAGCCTAATGAAGGGCTCAAATTTACAAACTGTGAGATTGTGACCTGAGCAGAAATCAAGAAACTGATGCTTAACTGACTAAGCCATCCAGGTGCCCCCCTATCTCTCTTTTGTAATTCATTCTATTCTTTATACCCTGCTAGTCCTGTCTGATGGAGGCTCATTCTTCTTGGATTTTACTGAGAATTAGTAAACGAGTTCCAGAATGTTCTTTTGAGTCTTGTAAGCCATTAGTTTTAGAAACATACTCTTCCCTTGAGTCTTCAAAGTGGTAATTCCTTTCCCTTATTCCACAGTGGGTTTTTGTTGTTTTTGTTGTTGCTTATTGTTTTGTTTTTCTCCTCCTTACAAATTTTTGAATGGGGAACTTCCCAAATTCATTGATTCTCAGAATATAGGATGGTTCAATTACTCTTAACCACACTCTGATAAATCAATAACAACAAAATCTCCTTCTGAGATCCATACTTAGAAAGAAAGTTGATGTGCCCACACTGTAATATGATTTTCAGCTTCTAGTAGGCATTGGCTTATTGAGGTGGTGATTTTGCTTTTACTTCCTGCCTGTTCCTTTTAAACTCTGAGAAGATATAATAGACAGCAACCTAAGAGTCCCTCCAGCCACTGTATCCGGGATATTTCTGTCATTGACTTCAGAGCTTTGCTTTTGAAGAAAGAAGCAGCCAGTACGCAATAAGCAATCAGTGGTCCACTCTATAGCTCTTGCCCAGCTGTTTCTGAAGGATGCTTTTTTTCTGAAAGGTGAGAAAATGGCAATCGAAAACGTGGGGAGGTCTGAGAATACTTTGTGAATACCTCAAAACTCAACACATGACTTGTCTTTTTCATTGGTTGATACTCTGGATATAGAGCCATAGCAGTAACACAAGGAAACTATAAAGTGTCTTCCTTCTTTTTCAGGCATTCTTTTTGAGATAAAACCTGAGAATGCCAAGAAAATTGACCTACCATTGATTAGCAAAGTTCCTCTGAGGTTCCATCCTTAAATTTTTTGAGACTTGATTCAATGTTTTGTCTTTTTAGTGTTTTCTTATGTTATCTTAAGACAAATTAGCAGAAGTTACATGTTTGGACTACTTTGAATAAGTTACTTGAGATGTTTTTTCACTACTAATAGGCTCTTAAAGGTTTGTTGTTTTTTTTTTAATTTTTTTTTCCAACGTTTTTATTTATTTTTGGGACAGAGAGAGACAGAGCATGAACGGGGGAGGGGCAGAGAGAGAGGGAGACACAGAATCGGAAACAGGCTCCAGGCTCCGAGCCATCAGCCCAGAGCCTGACGCGGGGCTCGAACTCCCGGACCGCGAGATCGTGACCTGGCTGAAGTCGGACGCTTAACCGACTGCGCCACCCAGGCGCCCCAAGGCTCTTAAAGGTTTTTAAGGCTTTTACCTCATACTAATAACTAATAAACATCCTCTGGTTAACATGCTTAACACAACAGACCTTCAAAAATCTTAATGTTTCTACACATCACAAGATACTGTTGTGATTCTAGTTTGTATTGAAAATTCTATTGACTTCCATTTTTGTCTCCTTTACTCGTCTCACAAAGCAAGTGATGTTAAGTCATGGTAATTTCATTTAGATCAACTATCCTTTGACTATATTCATTTATTATTTTACCATTTCGTTATTCGTGCACTAAACATTTCTTAAGTAGTTATTATATGCTAGGCACTCTGATAGACCCTATAGATACTGCATCCAAGAACTTCTGATGTAATCATGAAGACAAATGACAAGAACTTCTTTCTCAAGGTATACATAGTGTAAAAATGTCTAAATGGTTGTGTCAAGTAGCATCAGACTTTAATACGCTTAGGTTGGTATTTTTAACAATAACTTAGATTCAAAATGTCACTTTAAACATTGTTTTCAGTGGTTCAGTCAGCTGAACCTCCGACTCTTGATTTTGGCTCAGGTTATGTTACCAGGGTCATGTGGTAGGGCATGGAGGCTGTTTAAGATTCTCTCTCTCCTGCTGCCCCTCTCCCCTGCTCGCACTATCTCTCTAAAAATAATTAATTAATTAATTAAAACATTGTGTTCAGGACTATGGCTTCATTGTCTAATTCGAATCATTTAAATCAGCATTTAACAAATGTCTATTGTAAGATACTACACTTTGCATTGTATAAAATGCAAAACTAATTAGGTCAAAACTCGAATCCTCAAAGTTTTTAGCCAGGCCATGTCTTAATCTTTTCGAGCTGTTATAACAAAATATCAAAGACTGGGTAGCTGATAAACAACAGAAATTTATTTCTTACAGTTCTGGAGGCTGGAAGTCCAAGACCAAGGTATCAACATGGTCACATATTGGTGAGGACCCTCTTCCTGAATCATAGCTGGTGCCTCGCTGTGTGTTCAGATGAGGCAAGGGATCTCTGTGGAGTCTCTTTAATAAGAAAACACTAATCCTATTAAAGAGAGCTCTACCCTCATGACCTCATGAAATGTTAGGAATTCAACATTTTGTGGGACACAACCGTTTGGAATATAGCAAGGACGTTGCTTGAGTGGCTCAGTCGGTTAAGTGCCCAACTCTTGATTTTAGCTTCAGGTCATTATCTCATGGTTCATGGGACTGAGCCCTGCATCAGGCTCCATGCTGACAGCACAGAGCCTACTTGGGATTCTCTCTCATCCCTCTCTCTCTGCCTCTTCCCTGCCCACTCTCTCTCTTTCTCTCTCCAAATACATAAATATTTTTTTTAAAGAAAAAGAACATAGAAAGTGGGGAACACAGACTAACTATAATTAACTTTCAATAAAGCACACAGATGTTCTAGAAGTACAGTACTAGAGAAGATTACAATAAGAACGACCCTTCATTCAAGAGTAAAAATATTAACCTGGGCCATATTGAATATGATAATAATTGGTACCATTAATTGAGAAATTTACATATACTAGTTACTATAGCTTATAATGTTTCCTGTACATTTTCTCTAATCTTAGAAAATGAAAATACTTTTAACTTCCCATTATCTATATCAGTTCAGAGGGCCTATCAGAAATGGAATGGCATACATTTGAAACTTTGCTTGAAAATCTTTATACCCATTTCTTGGGGAGGAGAGAAAGTGGGAGACATTGGGCAATTCGGTACTAGGGAAAAGACAGGGACGACCATGATCTGCATTAAATTTAGCTCCTTTGGCGAATTGCATTGCCTATCTACTTGGCTCTCAGCCACACATAGACATAAACTTTCAACCGGTATGCAGACTCATGAAGAAATAGTTTAAGGATTGTAAATTAAGTGTCTTCCTCTCCTGAATTGTATACATCTTACCTCTAAAAGAATTTAACCAAGATAAACATATTAAATTTGTCTCTGAAATATGAAGAGGTGACAAATGTTTTCCATGTAAGAATTAAATATAACTTAAAAAAAAAAAAATTCTCGATCAAATTGAAAAGGTACTAGCAATGGCCAGAATTGTGGTTAGCTCAGATTCCTAAAAGACACTGTCACTGTAAATCCTCCAATAAGTTTTCTCTTAGCAGTGGATGATGATTCTGTTCAACGTGTAGACAACTGAAACAGAAGTATGCAATTGTGAAGGAGAAATTTGATCTAGGATACAAACTTATAAAACTTTTAGGTGTGGCAGAGGGTTGATCCCTTAGTGTGTGATTACATAAGAATAAGTCTGTTGTGATATCTATAAAAGTAAAGAATTAGCAAATATTTTGGAAGATTATTTTGAACACTGACAACATTTAAAAGTTTGTTTTGTGATGCGATGTAATTTAAGCTGAGAGCAAATTGGTCTTATGGACTGATTCAGAAGAAATACATCAATCCTGTGTTTTTAGTTTGGTTTTGGTTTTGGTTTTCCTTATAAAGTGAAGTAAAGTATTGCCTACAACAATATCATTTCTCAGATTTATTACCACTAGGTCACCATCAGTGAAAATTCATTTCCACTTTCTTCTATAGAAAATTCATTTCCACTTTCTCCTTTTTAAAAAAAATATTCATGGAAAAAAATCATCAGTGAATTAAAGCTTGGTGTGGTTGTTTAATAGTTAAATAAATTGGGAGAGAACATTTAAAAATTACATTTCCCCCCTTGCTGTTAGAGGAACCTGAAAATGGAGTGTGAAACTTTGCTTGAGAAGTGATTTTCTTTTAAAATGATGAAAATTTTCTTTCAAATGAGTACTAACAACGTGATCATTATTTTGTTTTAAATTCAACTGAAAATAACTTCTGATAAATTGTAAAAATAATCTTGGAGTCTCCTCTTGATTTATTCTTTTCATCGTATTGAGCTATTGAAAATTAGACTATTTGGTTTCACTTTCTGCTTCCCTTGAATCAGAAGGAGGCTGTTTTGCCATTTCAAACTCTATAAGGGAACTGGGAACACCATTAATCTCTT
>NC_044309.1:49723797-49763797 GCF_007474595.2 Lynx canadensis | reverse complement strand
TTTAAATTGCAAGGTGTTCAAGTAATTGCAAGAAGTGTATCCGTGGGGGTGGGAGGCGGTTCAGTATTGGCTAACAAGGAACAAGTTCACAGTTTGGTTCTCGGGCCGCTGGAGGCAGGGAGGAAGGGGAGTATGCCATGCCCTGGACCCAGCTTGTGCGGCAGCACTGCCCTGCTGAGCAGAGACTTTAGAGAGTTCATTAAGGGAAGTCAGAGACCGGGCAACTGCAGCCACCCCCCAGACATTTCCTAAAGAGGACAGTTGTGTGTGTTTCCAGTTCTAGTAACCGTTTGACTCTCTTGCCTTATTTTAATTTCCATAACCGGTGGCTTCCGAAATGGCTTCGGAAGACAGTTTGCTTTAAATGTGGGCACCTATTCCAAAATGCCCTCGTTGTTTTAGGAATCCGATCCTTCTCCTCCAGGGCTCTTTCGCAGGACTTCTTTTGGACGGGTCCAGAAGGTAGGGTCTTCCCCAGCCGACTCCTGCAGAGGTCACTTTTTGTGCGCGGGTCGTCCCCAGCGTTTGTGAGTAGCATATGCATGTGGCTGTGCTGACTGCACTCGCAGGCTTGTAAATTTTCACCCTGGGAAATTAGCAACAAAGCCCGATCTGTCTCGTGGCTGCTTTGCACTTTCCGAGGGCGGCTGTACTTGACTGAGCTGCAGAACAGGCACACGAGAGCGAGAGCGAGAGCGAGCGAGCGAGCGAGGGAGGGAGAGAAGGAAAGGAGAGAAGAGGGGAGGGGTGGGGGCGAGAGGTAAATAGTCTTAAATCGGAAGGGAGCTGCTTCTCTGTGGTCTTGACAAGCGCTGCCTGGGCTCCGCCGGCTCAGTAATAACTGAGTGACCTTTTCTTCGGCTGTATTATGTCTGGCTGGGAAGGGATTGCATTTTGCAGCTGAGAGCCGGGGCTTCCTCCAGCTCGGCTCCTCGCGTGCTGCTGGGGTAAGTTGTCTTGAGCCAGGACGGAGAGAGACAGCCTCGGACTGCAGTTGCCTAAAAGGAGGACACCTGTGGCTCACATGCGGTCAACACCATTACTTGGCGGATCCTTGAGGACCTCATTATTTTAAACTTAAAAAATAGAGACTCCCTCCCCCCTCCTTTTTTTTTTTTCAAACAATGCTTCTTTTTGACCTTTCCCAAGGAGAAGCACTACAAAGCAGCCACTGTGCTTTCTGAACGGCCTCCCCCTGTATCGCTTAATTGAGAAGGTAAGTGCAGCAACTGTGTATACACGCGTCGGCTTATTTGTGGTGTGTGTGTGTGTCTGCGGGTGCGCGCGTGCGTGTGCGGATGTGGGTATTTTTTTTTTTTTTCTTCCCCAGCCTCTCCTAATGAGGCATAAACTGGGGCTGCAGCCCAGCTCCGCACTGCAACTTTCGCTCGGGCTGCAGCTCTGCTGAGACGGTTTTGTTTAAATCATGTGAGGCTTCATTATTTTTATGATGAGACATGAAATAGATGCAGGCGGAAGATGTGGAGGGAAGGAGGGGAGAGCGGCTGCGGCGCGGAATGTCTCAAGTACGACTCGAGTGGATAATAGTCAAAGTTCAGGATGAGCCGCAGCATTCCCACACCCCTTACTCCCGGGAAGAGAGGGGCAGGGAGAGTTTGGAATCGGGAGAGGTTCGCTCCGGCCTGGCCCTGGGGAAGAGAATTCCGTCCTAGGTGGGCTCCAGACCCCCTGCTGCGTACTTGCTGGGATTCACAGCCCCCTCCCCCCGAGAGTTGAAATCACAGTCTTGCGGTTCTTGGGGACACTTCTGCCTCTCCCCACTTTTCCGTAATAAGAAAAGGTGGTTCCGGCGAGATGGAAAAGTGACTGTTTGCAGGGGGGCTGGGGGTGGGGGGCGCGGTGGGGAGAAGTGGCCACGAGAGACAGGTTCCCTGGAACGAGGTGCCCATGTCCTAACAGGAGGAGATTCAAACTGATGCAGCACATTTTTACGGGGGCTACCCAGATTGCTGTTATGAAATACAAGTCAGATTTATGATCTTTTTCATATTGAACATGATATGCTATGCTAACGCTGCATGTGACAGTTTAATCAAATCCATTTGTTACCACGAAGCTAAAAGGGGCCGCTGGGATTTTAGGATTACGGGCAGAGTTAGGGAAGCATGTGGCTTTGTCATTCGCCATCATTTTGCACACCGCCACACTGCGAGGGGCTCTGTGTGTGCGCTCTGTCTCGTCTGGCCGCCCTCATCCCTTCCCCCACCCCCTGCCGCCACTCCGACCCGCTCCCAAAGTGGCTTCACAATAGTCGGTCCTCGGCGGTGTAGGCTGCGCACCAGGTCCACACTTGAGCTAAATCCAGGAGACCCCCTTCCACTTCTACCTTGGGCTCTGTGCTCAATGCGAAGCTGCTGCAACTCAGGCACGCCTAAGTCAACTCATGCAGAAAAAGGAGAAAAGTTTTGGTAAGGTTACAATCTATCATAGATGCACTTTGCCGGCGCTCGGCACTCTTGACTGCTCAAAAGCTTTCCTGCTCTTCCGCTGCTTTTGTGTCTTTTTTTTTTTTAAGATCCGAAATATTATTGTTGTAACTGCTTTGGAAGACTGCTGCTTAAACCAATTAATCTTGCTAGGTGCAACAAATACTGCTACATTCTTTGCAAATCATCCCTGTGTGGCTGCGAAGACACAACCACAAAAGGCTAGAGCATAAACTCCATAAGGGATTCTTTGTTAGGGTGCATGTATGTTTCTTATTTTTTTATTATTATTTTATTATTATTATTATTATTATTATTATTTTTTTGCATGTGAGCTGCATCAAAATTGAACTCAGTCTTGCAAATCTCTTGTTGGCCTTTGCCAAGCACCAGCACTTTGCTGCCATGGTAACTGTAATTAAACTGATAAGAGTGGAAAAATGTCAGTATCTCTGAGCCTTGCAGCTGCATTGGAGAAAAAGGGAATCAAATTGGTTCCCAGCTCCATTGCTCCAAAAGGGGAGGGGGTGGTGAAAGGATGGGGAGGGGGTTGGGAGTTGAAGGGGCAGAACAGAGTTAAGCAGCTCCAGCGCCTGAGATCTGGGGACATCTATTTGCATTGTTGTCCCTTAGGGGGCTGCAGCCTGTAGGGATGCTCTGGGCCAGTGAACAGAGAGAAACAAGCTTTTAGGCCCAATCCAGTTCTCCAATCGGGTCTGGGGGCTGGGGAGAGGATGAAGATGGGCAGGAGGAGAGAAAATCTTTTGTTTGGTACCTCTTGGCAATCGAATGGCCATGTTGGCCAAATTCTTTTAATCTGTGTCACTGCTCCCAGCTGCGGAACCTGCATTCCCATTTTAGCATCTTCCTGAGGCACCTCATCTCTGCCAACCCCCTTTATGTATTCCCCCTTCCTGTTCCTTCTCCCAAATTGTTCTCTGTGAATCTTCCGACAGGGACAAAATGTTTTCCGTTCACTATGTGTAGTTAGTCCAAAAATATAAAAGACTGTGTCTAAGTGCTGCAAATCTTTGATTATGATGATTTTTTTTAAGCCCCTGTGTGTTGTGGAGTTGTGGTTACTTTGTTGTGTTAACTACTGAAGCTGAGACCGCGCGGATGAATGGCACAGAACAAGGGAACATAATGGAGGCAATCAACCGTTAGGCCGCCTCACAATGCAATCCAGGCAATTAAAAGCTCACCAGAGTTTAAATGAAATGGTTCTACTTATTTCTGCACACCACACTGCACAGGCTATTATTTATGTCTTTTTTTTAATTATGATTTCCCTTAAACTGTCAAATAACTCAGAATGGCAGGGTCTCAGAGGCAATAAGAATTTCCCTCAGAACAATTTACATGCCAATCTAAAACTAGTTATGAGTCCTGATGTGCTATGAGCAACTTGTGAAATGTTTCTCCGCTTCCGAACGCATAACTCTACCCAGTCGTGTTCTTCTGGATGGTGAGGGGCACGGTGGGGAAGGGGGCTGCTGATGCTTTGTGCCTTTTAGGTACATGGCAACGTGGTGACTACTAAATAGTTCTTTTTCTACAACTGTTAACTTGAAGAGTATTGAAAAGATTTCCTTTTCAAGAGAAAGGTGATGATGTTCTCTAAAAGAAGGTACCAGGATGGAGGGTAAAATATCAAACTCCTTCAAGCCCAAGGCCAAACAGAATGTAAGAGTTTCAAATATTAATTGGCCTCTGAGTGCTAAATTAAAATGTCAACACAACAAAAACATTTTGTGAAGACAAGCAGGGTAGTGTTACTTGTGCCAAATGTTGGTATTCCCTGTCCTGGTTACAAAGCATTTTGAATAAAGATAGCCGTCCTTCTTCACTTGATGGTAGGAACTCAACTGAGGGAAATATATCTTAGCTACAACTAAAAGGGATTTAAAATTTTTCTTTCTAGCTTTGTGATGTAAAATAATAATAATAATAATAATAATAGCCTTATAAGTTGGTGAATTCGAATAGCCAGCCATCTCTCGATGTTTTCAGTAATGAGATACAGAATGTCATTTAGTAAATCCAAATTTCCCCCCTCCCCCCAGGTATATGGTTAAGAGGCACTTGGATATGTTCTGTACAGTAATTAATGGGATTTATTCCTTGTGGAACCTTGCTAGAAGACGTTAACTAGTTCTGATCAAAGAAACTTCATTTGTTAGAAGTTCTAGAGAGTGAGATTTAGCAGAGCTATCAAGGGTTATGATTAATCTACACTAGACCCTTAGCTCCTTCAAAGAAAGGGAATAGAAAGCAGGCTACAGGAATACCACCTGCTCTTCTGTACAAATCCAGCTGCTAGTCTGCAGCTTTGACTACCACACTGTGCAGATCATGCAGCAAGAACATCCACCCTTTCTTCCCTGCCCGTCCCTAGTCCATCACTCTACCAGAGAACTTATTTGGTAATGGAAGTTCAACATCAAAACAATATTATGTGCAATCCATGCATTATTTGTACCTAGAAAAGTTATTCAGCTCTGAGGGTACAGTGCCTTGATGTCTCTTATCAATGTGATTAAAAATGAAAAAAGAGTGTGAAGGTAATGGAGGTGAAGCCTTCATAAGGAGGCTTCAGAGGAAACTGAAGAAGGTTTAGCTACTTTGGAGTAGGGAAATACTCCAAGATTATGGCTTGGCATTTCTTTTCTTGGAACTGTTTCAAGTGCATCTACATTTGGCGTTTTGTAGAGTTTGAAACTTTATGTACAGGAGAGGAAGCATACTATAGTAGTGGGATCTCTGGACTGTTAGAAGACCACCAAGTCTAGTGCTTAACCTGTCATTCAGCATCGAGCGAGTCCTTAAACTCTCTTAGGCCTCCGTATCACAATTTGTAAAATGAGGGAGTTAGGAATCGATGATGTCTCGAGTATTTGGTAGTACTTAGAATGAGTTATTGAATAAATATGAAGCTCTGAATAGTTGGTCCAGCTTTTTTTTTTTTTAAACTGGGTATTTGACACTTAGGAAAGAAGAAACTCAAAGGGGAATAGCCTTTCACTGAAAACATTTCAGTCAAGTTGTAAAAACCACAGAACCCAGCTGGACTCCTTATTTATGATGGAGATGTATCTCTAAAGTATATAAATTTTATATATATGTCTGGTGCCCTATCTATAACATAATATATTTATGTATATATGTTTGTGTAATTTATATGTATTTAGATTTTTCCTTCTGTTGTTTTTTCTTTCCCCTATGAAATTAATAAGTGTGTGTTTATGGTAATAAACCAATCCTGTACTTTCATTTTATATGAAAGCATACAGTATGCAGTCAGGTAATCTGCCATTTATCGAGGCACTGACTCATGTTTGTGAGTATAGATTCATTTGTAAAATTGTAACATAAGGAACAATTTCAAACAGCAAGAACACAGAAGGAAGTATTTGGATGCAAACACACAGTGTAGAATTGGGGAGCTTTCTGGGTGACTGTACTCTATGTTTAACTATAAACAGCCCCACTGCTAAGTCAGGTTAGTGTCTTCCCATTAGGGTACACTGTCCTTCCACCATCAAGCACAAATCAAGTGAATTTCTAACCAATAAAGAAAAACTCATTTTTGACTCTTATAGACGGTGCATGGACTAGTTTGTTAAATAGCTTCCTTTGAGATTATTACTCACGTTTTCTTCCCAAAGGAACTGCACTATGCAGAGAATGGGGACACTCTAAAATTATTTAATGTTACTTAACTTTGTGTATATGATGTCAACATCATGTCAATGCCAATGTATACTATGTACAACACGAATGCATTATCCCACCCCCACCCCCACTGTCCAGGTGCAACTTTATAAATGATTTAATAAGGACTTTATAATGTTTGAGGCTTTTGTTTCCAAATTTTAGTTTGATTTCAGGATAGCCCCAAAAGGGAAAGTCTAACGCTCCTTGAGAAAAGCAATATTAAATATTAAACTTGTTGGAGGTCTTTTGACATCTTTTGATTCTTTCCTGCAGTCCCAGCTCTCTTTTTTGTTTTTGTCTTCCTTTAGGTATACAAATGCTCTCAGTCCAGCCAGACACCAAGCCGAAAGGTTGTGCTGGCTGCAACCGAAAGATCAAGGACCGGTATCTTCTAAAGGCACTGGACAAATACTGGCATGAAGATTGCCTGAAGTGTGCCTGCTGTGACTGTCGTTTGGGAGAGGTGGGCTCCACCCTGTACACTAAAGCTAATCTTATCCTTTGTCGCAGAGACTATCTGAGGTAGGAATTACCCTTGCACACCAGTGATGACTGGATTCCTTTTAAAATACTTTTGTAAGTGTATTTTTTGGTTTCATTTCCTTACTACCAGCTTCTATTCCTGAAAGACATTGACCTGTCAGCCTTCAAAATGTTGCCAGGTGCCTATTATGCAAATTCTTACTCGAGTAATGGCCAGTAAAACATGATATCGAAAGTGATTCCATTTGGCCTGCCTGGATGCTCATAGTTAGAGATTGGTTATTCTACCGCCCGTATTAAAAGCACCAGTTCATGGCAAGGATGTGGTTGGTAGAAATCAGCATATAAGTGTTTCATTAAACCATACCGACAAGATAGGCTGAGCTTGACACAGAATTGTTCAGCAATCTTCCTGTGTCTCGTTTGTCAGAGAAAGTTCAGTTTGAAATTATTAACTGGTATTTATTAGCATATTTATTATACAGTTTTGACAACTTTCCCCAAGTGTGAATCTGTGTCCCCACCCTCAGTGGCATTCCAAGTGGTCATCACAAAGATATCACGGAGCATTAGCAGCTTCAGACTTGCCAGTAGCATTATGGAAACTAACACAGTAAAGATCTCCATCATTATGGGGAAATGAAAGCCACTCTAAACATCTGATCAGTTTGAGGACAATGCATATATTCTTGCTTAAAAAACCATGAAGCCCACTATACTTGTTTCCCAGCATTTAGCACTCAATGCGTGAACTTGTATTTAAGAAAAATTATTTTGCTTTTCAGGGAACTTTGTGACTTGATTCAGCTGCAAATTACATATATTAATAAAGTAGGAGCTATCAAATTAGAGAAATGATATATGGCATCATTCGGGTTTTCATATTTGATACGATTAATCATTTTTCTAGTCTGACATTAAGCGATTTATTTTGAATTTTCTCCCTTTATGACACAAAATTTATCAATCAGCCGTAACTCCTTAACCATCTTGGTCATTTTTGGGAAGTGTTTTCTAGGGAATTTGGTGCTTCTCAGTATATAATTCAGTTATTTTTAGTCTGATTTAATCTTTATATATAAAAATGTATCATTTGATTAGTGATAGTTTAAAAGGGTGAATCCAACACTATTTATCAGATTCTACCCCCTGCCCCCCCAACCTTAGGATTGCCTCAGCTGACAGCCTCCTGGCTAATTATGACCACTTGTTACTATCCCTCTGTGTTCCAAGGGCATAAAATACACGCAAGGTGCCAACAATAAGAAGTGACTCCATAGCCAGGATTTCCCTTATTGTGGTGGCACAACTAATCAGAATTAACTTATTCCATGAATTCTCTTAGAACTTCAGTCTTTGAACTTCTTCTTTGAAATAATTTTTTTTCCTCTGCTCATTGTGAATTAGAGCCTCATTTCCACATAAAGCATTCGCGTTTTACTTTCAGTGATTTAACAATGCTTCCTAGTTTTGCTTTATCTTTACTAACCAATGGTCATGGCTTTTTGACTCTTTTTTTTTTACTTTTACATTTGTTTGCAACTGCAGTGTCTCAAGTGGATTTATGTAACAACAGTTCCAAAACAAGGAGCTTATATAAGTCTGCGCAAAGTTAAGGTGTTCTAGTAAGCAATAAAGATAAAAATTAAGTAAGATTTACAGAAAGTATGTTGAAATAGCCGGATTTTAAAAACTTAAAATTTGCCAATGTAATACCTGTATCGTGAGTTAAACTGTTTTACAGTTGTTGATATAATAGCAAGCAGAGAAGGAAACTTAGATTGTGTTATTCTTATGGTAATAAAAATACAATGTTTAACTGCCGTTTGATAGTCTCAAGTAAGTGTTTTGTTTAAAGGGATTTATCAAAATAGTTTTCATATCAAAAGTGCTTACCCTTCTCTAAGATAGATAGATGTTGCTCTTTGTGACATTACTTAGTTGACTTCTGGTAGACTCAAACTTCTCATGTTTGGTAACTTGTTAAAAAAATCATACTCTTTCAAATAAAAACCTTGGTCCTGGTTGCCAATATATTCATTTCTCAGAGTATAATGTCCTCTTAAGTTGGTCATTACCACATTAATAGCCAGTTGTTATGTTAACAGCCTAAGGATTGTTAACATTTCAAACTAAGTTGTTAACTGCAAGCTTATTCCTTATTTAAACTGAAGGTTTGTTGTATATAATGTGACTTCTTTGGCAAGAAGTAATTCATCAATACTTAAAACTTGCAGAAGCAAAATGGGGAGTTGGTATATGTGTAAAACTGTGTTATGTGTTATAGATTATGCCGCAGATGTGGTATATGGTTTTATGTAAGAAGTATGTATCTCCATGACATCGTGTCCATGTTCAGCAGCATATGTCTTTTACTAGAAATTTAAAATAGTCTAATTCTATATGTCACATAGACAAATACAGTTAGGCAAACTTTATTTACAAATTAATTTCTTTGAATGGTGTAGTCATTCAAAAATGTTTATTGGATGCCTGCTGTGTGAGAGGCATAATTCTAGGTAATAGATGAAATTAACTAAGAAAAAATAAAGGTGTACCTAAAATTGTTACTATCTATTAATTAATTACACAAAACCTGTTAAATGATCAGGGAGTAAGTAGTATTCTGTGGCTGTCTTCTCGAGTTTTGAAAACAATTTTTCTCATTTCCCTTAGTTCACATTTACTTTTGTATTTTGCACAAAGCTTAACCATTTAAATCCTATTCAAAAGTGGTTAGGTTCGGTTTTTTGTTTTTGTTTTGTTTTGTTTTGTTTTTGGTGTTTGGATATTATGTGATTTCTTTGAGGCACCAAACAGGCCATAAATAACTTACAGGTTTGTATTTCTCTCTCTAAATCAGTAGGTATCTAAGTAAGAATATGGAAAATGATAAAGAAGAAAATAATTTTGTCTGTACTGGTAAATTGTTGATTGTAGGTATTATCTTGAGTCAGATAACTTTTTCATTTCTAGAGAACAGTGAAATATTTTTTTCCAGTTGTATTTAACTTCCTAATTAACTTCTTCCAAAAAAGAAAACAAACAAAAAAATCAAACACTTGTCATGCTGAACAATGAATCTTGAAGTTATAACATTTTATTTGCATTACTTTGTTTTTTTTTAAGTTCTTTGAATAATAAATACAAGAATTTAAATCATAAGATACTTTCTTAGAGTTATAGGAACTATTATTGTGGTAAATACGATTTCTCTCAGATTTTTCTCTCCTTTGTGGCACAATTAGCTTTAAGAAAAAGAAATATGATCTCACCATTTATATACTGAGTTTCAGAACTCCACAATTCATTTTCCAGAACGGGGCTGGTATAATGTCTTTTATTTCTCTGTAGAATATACAATGTACATATCTGATGAGAGAGAATTTGCCAGTTTGTAGGATTGTTCTCTGCCTTTGGAAACTCATTAGATAAAGGAACAGAAGGATTGACTTTTTAAAACTTCCTCTATTAACATGAGTTCTGACTTAAACTATGAAGTCAATCTGCCCATCAATATTTATACGCCAAGACCTAGAAATCTAGATGTTAAAAAATGTATCCGACACATTCATAACTTTTTCATTTTTAAAATTAAATGTATGACAGATTAGATGGAGGAGCATCTTTATACCTTGAACTAGATAGAGCTCATAACCAACAGAATACCCAAAGTAGATTAATAATTCCTGTATAAAAACAGAAAAGTTTTAGTAATGATGTTTATGGGACTCTTGTCACTGCTAAGCTGTCCATCACCCTTGTCTCATTTTGGAAAATATGAAAAAAAGTAGTGAACGTGTAATCAGAGTTTTAGAATTAAAATCTTGTGGCAAGTGTTACAAAGTCAGAATGAGGAGAAATAACAAACTACTTACTTTTCAACTTGGAGGAAGTAAAGAATATCAGAATTTACCTCTCAAGACTTTGGGAAATTTTTGCTTGTGTTTTTTTTTTTGTTGTTGTTGTTGTTGTTAAGCCTAAAACTTCTTACTTGTATATTTTAAGCATCAAGTCCCTGTAGGCTGCATCTTGTATGTCTGAGTGGTGTCTTACCAGAGAATGTATTCAAAGCTGTTTGCTGTGATGTTATGCCATGGAAGCTGCTTATAGCTCTTCCTATATGAGAAGCTGAAAATGCCTTCTGTAAAATTTAATGTAATTTGCTATTTTTATATCTGGGAATAATGTGTTTAAAATGAAACTGCTGGGAGAGAATGATGCTTCATGTCCCACTATAGCTGCCAATTAACAAAAAGCATTTGAAGGTGTTATGCTGACTATAATTTTACATCCTTTAATAGAATAATAGAACGACTTGCAAATAGAAATTTAAACTTAAATGCCAAATGCCACATAGAGTATTAATCTGGCTATAACTTTATTTCAGAGTAATCAAATCCTGTGCCCTAAATTTTTATATAAAGTTTAATTTATATTTGTGCGTACATAATTACAACCTTAAAAGTAAACACGAACGTGTTAATATAATTTTATCTGACAGTTCATTGCATAGATTTGTTTTAATGTTGAATAAGGTGTTTATTCTTTTTTTTCCCCCCTTCATTTTCCTCTTTTTAATATTAGGCAGTTGGAAATATCTTCCCCAGAAATCAGTGCATTATTATTATTTGAAAAATCACTTTTTATTGTTTTAAATTCTGAAAATTTAAGCTTTTATAAGGAATGAAACTCCTCCCAAATGAACTTTTTTCCTACAAGCTTCGTTTCAGTTTTTTGACACTTCATTATTATCGTAATTTTTATGATATTTAAATGTCTCACATAATCTTAGTATGATGAAATATTGTAGCATATGAGTCTATTAGACCCCATGCCCTGTTAAAAAATATTGTTTTATTTCTTGTAAATGATCTTACCTTATTTACAACTTTATAAGAAGTTGTAATTTATAAGAAGTTGTATTATTGAATTTTATTTTATTTCAAACATTTTACACTCTATACCATTCAAGGACCAGTACAAATCAGGAGTGATAATTTTATTTGCTACAATATTTTGAGAGAGAGCCCCTCATTTTTGGAAAAATTGGTGGATTTTCTGAGCAACAACTCTGTAGCAATCTCTGTTAAAAATATTTCACATACATATAGAATTTGTCGTTTGTAAATTTATCTACGACATCTTTCTGTCCTTGCCCTGTAATGCATCCATTTTCAGTGGGGTATTTAACATAATGAATTATTTTAGTGTTGTGGCTTTTGTTTTGTCTTGTCTTATAGATGACATATTTTCACTGAAAATACCTCCCTCAAGATACCTCCCTCAAGAATATTGAAAATTTGAATATACTTCACTCTGTTTTTATATTTTTATTGTTTTTTTTTAATCTTTTTATAAAGCATGGAATACTTCAGTCAGGATAGTTCTTACCCATAAGATGGATAAGTTAGGCATACCTGACTTAGCAGAAAAATATTCTGTTTCTACAAGTATATTTAGGATTCAATGCATCTGGAAGAACTACATTTGAGAATTGCTAAAATTGCTTATTTTGCACTTTATAAATACACAGAACTCTGGGAAAGAACCTCTATTTTTGGTTGCTCTTAGTGTATATCAAAGTAAGCCAGCATTTCATTTATAAACTCACCATTAACTTCCATTAAGTGACTAATAATAAATGTTAATGTTGTGTTTTGACTGCATACACATAATTTATTAAGGAATCTCATTTGAAAAATATGCTGAAAGTAGTAATTTGGTAAATGGTTTTGATGCCTATATGCACTGCAGAAATGTATTATGTAGTTCAGTTTTTTGCCTCACAGAAAAATTGTATAACCTAAAAGAATTGCACGAACCTCAAGCAGCCATTATACTTTCCTTCATTACACTGTGAAGCATTGAAATCTTATTTTTGCATATGGTTTGGAAACATTTTCTGGTTCTTAGGAGAGTTTCTTCTATTATTCAAAAGTTTTATGCTGGCACCTCATCCTGTCTTCAAAAAAAAATTAGCCAACGTTTCTCACCTTAATCCATATAATAATCGTTAAGGTAGGACAAGATCTTGAAAACAAGGAAAGTAAAAATAAAAACAGCTATATTCTTTCTATTCAGTTGGCCAGCTATTTTTTAAACGACATTTGCATTAACTGTGTTTCTTCAAAAAGGCATTTTTCTTTCATTTTAATTTTTTATTGGCTTATATAAGCGATTACTCCTACTGATACATGGAATTACCCCTTGCGAGGCATTAAAGGGGTGTGGGTATGTATACGCATGCCACGCATACAGATGGTAGAATCTATATGGCCTTAGAACGAGCATCGGCCTTAGAATGAGCATTAACTTTTCACAATCAACTTTCACCAGATCACCATAGTTTGACAGGCATTAAAATTTGTAAAATTAGATACTCGATGCCAGCTAATTTCTTAGTATTTGTAACTATAACACTGACTTATTCTTACAGGGTGTTCACCATTCTAAAAAGAAAGACAAGTTTTATGATACTATAGAATGCCTAAGTATATTCCCTTGTGATTTTTATCACCCAATTCTGTTTTTCTCAGCGCCGATGGAGTTTGACACTGTCTATTCTGTGTCTGTTTCCACCATCATACCATATTTTTTTAATGATTAACTATTTATTTCCCTTCTCAAGGCATTTATAAGAAATTTAGTTTGAAGCAGAAGCTTACGTTGTCAAGCAAAAAGTGTGGCATTTAGATTTTTATTGTTGACTTTAAAGCAATTTCTTTTGCCTATTAAGACTTTTTGCCCCTTATTATTGATATTAATGGATAACTTTCCTCTAAAGGATTTAGGACGTAAACTTACCCTTTTATTATATTCATCAAGCATATTTACTGTATTCACAACCTGCCCACATCAGTCATTTGTGCATTCACCTGTTCCTTTTTGCTTTCTCCCTATATTACTGAAACATCTTGATAGGTCTTTTTCTTCTCAATAAGATTTTTGTAGTTATGTAAAGATTCCAAGTCTTTTGCTGAATTTTGTTTTCTTTCATAGTGCTAGTTTTTGTGATGCAAAAATCTCTAGCTGTGGACTTTACTAGTTTAAAACAAAATCACACTTGAGATAAATAATCAGCTTGGAATAGTCAGATCCCTGATTTGAAGTTGGAAAATTAACATTAAGCTGCGTGTATTAAGTTAGACTCTAACCAGCATGTGTTGTTATGATTCAATTTAATATTAAAAACTCTCCAACTGGGCTACAGGGAAAATAAAAGACTCTTAGGAATTCAAAGATTATTTGCAGAGGAGTACAACAAAGCCATATTTAAGTAAAATTGTTATTACTAATGCAGTAAAGCATCATCTACATTAAATCCATCCTACTAATAAAAACAGAAAATCAGTTTTAATAAACATAAATATCAAATATGACAAGGACTAGTAAAGGGGAAAGGAACTTCATAAAATGTGCTAACATTGTATAGTAATCTAAATACCACTGAGAAAAAATAAATTCCCAACTCATTTATGATGTGGGATCCCAACAGCCAACTTCATGAGGAAAAAGAAAATTTTAGACTTGCTAGTTTATTCTCATTTCCTAAAACTTTTAGAACAATGCCATGTTTTTATTATAACAGTTCTAACAGATGTGCATACTGGTTTTGAAATTATTTTGTTCTCTTGTTGTTACAACATTTCAAAATATCTTAAGTAATATCCCTTGATAGATGGCTCACATTTTCCCCAAATAAGCAGGCTCAGGGCTGTTACACTTTCAACTACCTATGGCATTAAGCATGATGCTTCTTTTGTATTGATGAACTACTCAATGAAAACGTATTCTGATGAATAGCTTTATATTAGACTGCGTGAGATCAGTGATTAGTTGCCTGTTTGTTTGGATAAATGGGGGAGGGATCAGAGACATGGAAATAGCAGTCTTAACTTTTAACAAAAAATATGAGTATCAGTTTTAGTGGGCAGGTTTATTTGTATTTTCAGGTAAGAAGTCCAGCTATACTGTGAACATAGTTTTAAAGCCTGTAAGTATTGCATGTGAATATCCACGGAGAGATCATTTGTGCTTTGGGAGATACAAAGAAATCAGAAGTTATTCAATTGCATCAAAACTTATGAACTAGTATTATTTTCTGGGGCTATTTATTAGAAAAAAATTTTGTAAAGTTTCTGAGCTATAAGAATCCTTCTTTCTACAGCACATCCTTGCTGAGTGGGTAGTTAATAGAGGTTATATTTATTATTACATGCTTTGCTATCTCTCTAACAGTTAAAAAATGAAACCATTTAGTTACTTAACAAATATTTGAGTGCTAATGCTTCATTCCTATAAATAATGAATGTGGAATATTGTATTTCTAATTGATATTATGTAATATATAAACATAAAGTTATTAATATTTTACTATGTCAATAAAAAGGAATCAGAAATTAGGGAAGAACTTAAGGGCAAATTATTTTTCAAAATTTCTACAACTGGTATAATCACTATTTGTTGTTAAATAACTAAGTAAAACATATAGAGTTTTAGCCTGCCTGTTATTTCTTAAGGAGGCAATATAGAGAATGAGAAGAGGTATACTCAGAAGAGAATGGAAACACTTTTGAGAAAGAGAGGTTATAAATAATATGTAAAAAGTGGACTCTGTAAAAATCCTTTTGATAGCCAATGGTCCTATAACAGAAGCTGAGCTTTGACCTTTGAAGTTATATTTTGGATGCAGAGTAAGATAGAGTTAACTTTGTAACTTCCATGCAACTTGCAATGTTTTCATCTCTTATCACAGATATCGGTACAGTTATCAGAGCTGCAGCTGACACTCCTTGTAAAATGCTTAGCATCATTGGTCCCCATTTTCTCATTCAACATTGTTCTCTATTATACTTTAGGTACTGAACAGAGCTGTAGAATACTGCACTGCATAAAACAGAACTACCGCCCCTCCTTTTAGAGTTTATATTCTAGTTAGGGGAAGCAGATAATTGACAGAATAAACATCGAGTACATTCAGAGATGATGAATACTACAGAAAAATGGAGCAGTATAAGAAGTTTGCAGAATTTGTATTGTGTGTGTTTGAGTATGAGAGAGAGGGAGGAGGAGGAGGAGGAAGAGGGAGGCAAGGAGGGAGGAAGGAGGAAAGGATTTGAAAAATTAAATAGGCTAGACAGGGACAGCCTTGTTGAGATGGTGGCTTGAGCAAAGACCTAAAAAGGTGAAGGTGAAGGTGAAGGAGCTTGCCTTGGGATTGGAGAGGACGGACATTCCAAGCATAGGGATCAGCCCATACAGTGTCCTTGCAATGGAAGCTTTTTTGATGTGTTTGAGGAACATCAAGGATGTTAGTATAGTTGGGATGAATAAAAGCAGAAGAGACAAGGATTAGAAGCAACCATTATGTTGCCCTATGGTATTCCCTGTTGCTCTTACAACCAAGAATGCCCCTTTACTTTTCTAAATGTTCCTTAAGGAATTGATATTACTCCTGTCTGAGAACTGCTAGGAAGCTTATTCAGATAGGCTGTTACAGGCTGAGTTCCATTTGGGATTACAGAACCCATCGGGACAACTTCTACATTGTAGTATTTCAACGTGAAATACAAGGGGATGCCCATATTGATGAGCTAGGGCTGCTGACTCTGCATGTGTGAGTATAGCACTGTGGCCCAAGATGTTGTTAAGCTCTGTCCTAATCACAGCATAATTGATATTTTTTGAATCCTGGGGTAATAAAAATTGCAAAGATGGGGAGTTTTCAACAGCTCTCCAAAGGGTGATTTTTTTCATTATTTTTAAAGTCAAGCCAAGTCTTATTAAATTTTTTCTAGTATAAAATATTTAAAATAACATATTTACTGTAATTATCATAAATGTTTCCAAATTCAGCATTGAAAGAAAATGCATCAAAATCATATTGTTATTTAAAACAACTTATTTGGGGCTCCCTGGTGGCTCAGTCAGTTAAGCATGTGACTCTTGATTTTGGCTCAGGTCATGATCTCACAGTACATGGGATCCAGCCCTATGTTGGGCTCTGTGCTGACAGTGTGGAGCTTGCTTGGGATTCTCTCTCTCCCTCTCTCTCTCTGCCCCTCCCCTGCTCTCACATGCATGTGCTGTCTCTCTCTCTCTCTCTCTCTCTCTCAAAATAAATAAATAAAAACTTTAAAAAAATAAAACAACTTAATTTAATTCTTTCAATGTTTATTTTTGGGACAGAGACAGAGCATGAACGGGGGAGGGGCAGAGAGAGAGGGAGACACAGAATCGGAAACAGGCTCCAGGCTCTGAGCCATCAGCCCAGAGCCCGACGCGGGGCTCGAACTCACGGACCGCGAGATCGTGACCTGGCTGAAGTCGGACGCTTAACCGACTGCGCCGCCCAGGCGCCCCAACTTAATTTAATTCTTGATGAGATGGGGCAAATGTTACCTAACCGCTCTGTTTATACTCCTGTTTCACATTTGTAAACTAACCCCAGTTCACTAATTGTGGTTTCACATCAAGAAGAGCTAAGGATTAATCTTCAAAACTAAAAGATTAATATGCATTTCTATTTGTGAGAGTGGGATTTGTATGTACAAACCGGCTTTGCTTTTAAAAATGAAAAAAAATAGCTTTAAACTTTAAATACAAATCGAAGTACTTCAGCCTGTATTTACATTTACAAAATGGGCTGGGATGCAGCCTGGGTATTGGCCTAGAAGCTGTGCTAATGTGCCTTGAATCTTACTTACAAAGAGTTACAGCATGAATGGGTGAGCTTTCAAAACAGTGGCCAAACCATCCATGCTTCCTCACAAAATCTAAAATGTACTTTTCAGAAAGCGAGAGAAGGTGGTGGCCAAGTGGCTTTACGAGTTTTTTTTTTCTTTTTTCTTTTTTTGGTTTTAAACTTTGACATTTTTTTTTTAATATTTAGATTTAGATTTTTTTACATTTAGATTCAAGTTAGTTAACATATAGTATCATGTTGGTTTCAGGAGTAGAATTTAGTGATTCATCACGTACCTACAACACCAGTGCTCATCCCAGCAAGTGCCCTCCTTAATGCCCATCACACACATTTAGCCCATCCCCCACCCACCTCCCCTCCACCAACCCTCAGTTCTCTATATTTAAGCCTCTTATGGTTTGTCTCCGTGTCTGTTTGTATCTTATTTTTCCTTCCCTTCCCCGATGTACATCTGTTTTGTTTCTTAAATTTCACATATGAGTGAAATCATATATTTGTCTTTCCTCTGATTGACTTACTTTGCTTTGCATAGTATGCTCTAGTCCCATCTGGCTTTACAGGTCTTAAGTCCTACCATCACCTCATACATCCTTAGTGCTACTTTTTGTTACAATTTCTAGCAGCCCTCCTTTTTTTGGGGGTGGGGCAGATGGGGCATCTGTAGTAACTGCCATCTTGTCCTGGTTGAGTTAAAGACCTGTTTTCCTAATCATTTTGTGATTCTCACCTACCAAAGTGCATCAATTTGAGCTTGATTTTAAGGAAAAGTTGCTTGATCTTGACCGAACAGTTTGCTTGGTATTTAAATAATGTTGTTAATAGTAGTTATTAAACTAACAATCCTTTGCAATAGAGATCACTTGCTTATTTGGCTCAAGTTCTTAAATGACTTGTGTTCTTGATTAATGGTAGATTTCTACACTGACTTGAGAAAAAGTTAATAGATTTTAAGTTGAAAAAAATATTTTGTTTATTTTCCTTGGAGGATTTATCTACTGGAGGATAAACAGAGACTTTCATTTCAACACAACTCAGTTTTTTACAGTGATTCTAGTCACAAGTTTATCCTACATTCATTTTAACACAGACAGTGTATTTGAAATCATTTTATTGTGTATTTCTTATTTCTTATTGTTCTACCACATTGGGTATTGCCCCTTCCTCACCAACTATCACTAATAGCAAATCAGTGACCTATTCCTAGTAGGATGCATTCATTTGCTGGCTTTTACCTTCTGTATCGCTTTATAAAAAGATACAAGCCACACTAGTTCTTGTTAATTCCCTAAGCATCTCCCAAGCTAAGTGAGGCTAGATCTAATCCTTAGAGTTTTAGAGGCATGTCAAGTAGTATAACGGTGAGGAGTCCAGATTTGAAATCCACCCTGTTCCTGCTACATCCCAGCTGTATATTCCTAGGCAAGTTACTCAACCTCTCCAAGCCTCAGTTTATACAGTTGTAACTAGGAGTAACAGACCCATTCATAGAATTGTCAGGGACAATTGTCCCTGACCTAGAATTGTCAGGTGTCAATGAAATACCATAGGGAAAGACTTGAACACACTGATGGATCCTCCAATGTGAGTTTCTGTTGTTATAAAGAAAAAAAGAATGGCACTGAGTTATGAAGATAAGATAGTTGGAAAATTAAACATAAGGAGAAGGTTAAAGAAATAGATTGAGATATGTTGTTTAAGAATGATTAATAATCAAGAATATGAAAAGTGACTACTATTATAAGATCTTTTACCAAGTTTTCGTTTACAAAGGAGATAGTTGAAGAAATACCTAAATCCCATATGCACCTGAAAGCCATATAAGAAAAAATATTCCATGGTGGACATTATTAGAATTTGTTAAATTGAGATTAACAAAGCCTTCTGAAATATCTTCTACGCCCACACTCCACATTTTAGCCTGTGAAAATTCTGTGGCCCTTGTAAAGCATTTTATTTAATATCTCATAGGGAAGAATTATATATAAAATTTCAGCTTGCTTTAAGTTTCCTTTGTAGTCTTTAAAAAAAATTTTTTTAATGTGTATTTATTTTTAGGAAGGGGGAGGGACAGAGAGAGAAGGAGACAGAGGATCTGAAGTGGGCTCATGCTGACAGCAGAGAGTCTGATGCAGGGTTCAAACTCACAAACCAGGAGATCATGACCTGAGCTGAAGTCCGATGCTTAACCAACTGAGCCACCCAGGTTTCCTTCATAGTCTTGATTTTTGCATCCTTTTCCTCAGGTGGCAAGGACAATTGAATGCCAGTATCTTTTTTCTGATGTTCTTTTTCACAGTGTTCCCTAAACATTTTGATTATGTCCCTTTATTCCTAAAGAAGTTTAAGTATATACCTTTAATTTAAATATATATTTATAAATCTTAAATACTCCATTGCACATTTTTTAAAGTAGAAAAACTATGTTAAAGGGTAAGATATACATACAATAAATAGAAACTGAAATGCTGATCATTGTTTAAGCGTCCCTGGGCTTTATGCACCCCCATTTTGGAGAGCACTGTTATTTCTTAAAAGCTTTTTAAGCTCCTTTGAAAGTAGTTTGGTAGTGATACTTCTGACTAAGTGGGGGGGAGTCTGGATACGTGGGGAAAGAGTTGTAAAAGAAAGATGTAATAGTTGTTTGAAAGAGGAGGACTCTGTAAGCATGAGCTAATATGCCTTGCTTTGTTCTTTTAATATGAAATCAAGGTTTTCTTTCATGAGAAATGTGGCAAGGCAGTGAGCTCCTTCTAATGCTGTACTGTAGCCACCGGCAATATTAATA
This sequence comes from Lynx canadensis, assembly GCF_007474595.2. Taxonomy (NCBI): domain Eukaryota; kingdom Metazoa; phylum Chordata; class Mammalia; order Carnivora; family Felidae; genus Lynx; species Lynx canadensis. Next base: position 49,743,657 of record NC_044309.1, on the reverse strand, counting down.
TGAGGCTGGGTTCATCCCCTCTCCCCCCGCACTCCCCTATTCAGGACACAGTGAGATTTTAGACAGATAAATGCTAAGAGAACCCTGTGTACCAAAAGCAGTGTTTACTGCATGTAATACATATCATTGTTTGTCTCCTGTAGTGAAAAATACTTGTGTCGTGCTGTTAAAATGCACTCTTGACAGACCAGTGCTTGCTATTATAGGGTCCATTGCTTAAAAAAATGATACACTGACAGAAATACAATTTAAGAAAATTTAACACCAAGGGTAGTCAACCATGTAGGCTACTATTAAGGGGCCAAAACTCAAGGCCAGGGGTTTATTTAAAAAAGAGGCACAGTTTATTTGCTGGTAGTAGGCAAAGTTAAAAGAAAAAAAAAATCGAACTTGAATTCCTTGCTCTCTAGTCTGTAGAAAATTAATGAAAGCAACAGTTCAATAAGATTTTATTGCAGAAATGTTTAAGTGAAACATTTTAAGAATGCTTTGGAATTTTTAAACAGTTACTTACCATTTAGAAAGCTGTAACACTATGATGCGTAACAAATTGTTAGCATTGGATCCTAGGCACACCCAGTGATTTTCTTAAAATGTGTAGTCAGAGCTGGTTAATCTGAATCACTGTGTTCATTTCATTTTTGTGTGTGCAGCTTATAAATATATTTGAGATTGACAGGTCAGCAGCACCCACAATTACAACTTAAAATGTATGCTCTTGTCTAGGTACTGTTATGGGCATAGTTTGGTGGTTAAATGCATTGGATTTGTAACAAGGCCTTTTGGAAAGGAAAATAAACAAATAGGAGATGTGATGAAATATGTTGAATTTCAGAAGAATGCGAAATGTTCTAGTGAATAAACTACTACTGAGTGATGATAAAGCATGTGTTTTTTAAGCTATCACATGGCTCTATTATTAGGGGAGAAAATTCCATGAATTTAGATGAGATGTATTATCTAATTTTACCATTTTAAAAAGAAATCTGCCATCCAGTAATATTTGATGCCAACTGTGTACAGATTACATGTTCCTTGGGGAGGAAGGTTACAAAAGTAATGCAATAAATAATCTGAGCTTCAAGGAGCTTAACTTGGGTATCAGAGAAATAGAAAAGCATTTTCCACTGCTATGGAGAATCAAAGATGTGTATCTTGCATTCTGTACCTTGATGGTATAGTCTTCGGGCCATGCCTAGGATTGGGCCTTGGGAGGCACTTGGGCTTTCTAAGAAAGGATGTCCAAAGATGAAATACAGTGTCTTTGCAGATCTCCTCCAGAATTCAGTTGGCCTGAATCTGAAATATTATACAACAGATTTTTTTTTTTTTTTCTGTGAACACGGAGGGTAACGACTGTTGTGAAATTTGTCCACACACATTGTGCAGGGCCTCTGTGACTCAGCTGTTGGAGAAAACCCAGACATGCTTGCTGAGGAAGACTGGGATCCTTGGCTCTCTTTGCCACAGTCATGCAATGACTCTCTGTGCATGTGCTTTAGTTACGTTTCTTAAGTTCCATAGGTAGACTTTCTTATATCATGCTACCTCCACACCCTGTGTTCTTACTAGAAATGCTTCTTTAAAAATCTCATTTCTTAAATTATCTGAAGAAAATAGTATTTATGTTAGATTACCCGAAAAACTGGATGGTAAGCTCTTCCTTCCAATAGTTTTAAATATATCCTTTGGGTTATTTCAGAGAGCTATGCACTTGACCTTGACGCCTCAAAATTTTTCACAGGATTGTACATCAGGATTTTGCCATTATCCTGTGTTGAAGAGTATTTTAATAAACAGCCGCAAAATTTTCAGTGTCTTAGGGAAACTCTGGTGGGTTTTGTTTACTGTATCACACAATGTCCTGCAGACTCACTGTTGAAATTTCTCACCATCTTAGAGTAAGAAAAGTTCCTGGGACTCTAACTGATTCAATGGTGTTTTTCTTGGGCCTTGTGAATGTTTACATTTTCCCTCTTTTCTTTGTCTTCTAGGAAGCTCAAATCCAAACTTACTTTCTAACAACTGTCCTCAACTGCATGATATGTTAATGTATTCTCCAGACTTTTGTATCCTCTCACAGTGTTTTTTTTATGATATCTGGAGCTATTTATTTCATGGGAGATGCTTTTTGACATCGCTTAAATGAAATAGTTTCAGTAATTGGAAGGGGGGAAACTACCGTGGAGAAATCACTGGTCTGTGAGGTGGGAGGCAGCCTCTCCTGAGAAAAGAACTCTTTTGCCTCTTCTCGAACCTCATGGCCATTATAATTTCCCTGAGATTGAACAAGATATTTTCTGGAACCCTCACTGTGCCAGAGTTAAGATATTGGGGGCCATCTACTTCTAAACAGGCCCTGAAATTCAACCCTATAGTTATTCATCACCAAGTGCAAGGTAGATCCATTACCACTACCCTGTCAGCCGCCAATGTTAATTCTAATCCTCTGATTTCTGTTCTTTTCCTCATTTGCTGGATATATCTACCATTACCTTGATTCAACATTTTTCTGCTGAGTCCTCTGGAAACTTCATGTCACCATCAATAATCTTTGCTATGTCCACAATCTTTAGCAAGATGCTCTTTTCTATCAAAGCATTGTCTTAACTGGATTCATCCATTGCTTTAACTGAAACCTGCCTCTCCTTTAGGGGAGGAGTTTTCCTTTTAGCTGCCAGTAGGGCACAGTACTACTTACTCTTTGAAATCTCATACTTCAGGAAGCCGAGAGAGAAGAGCTGGCATTATCTTGGATACACACGACCATCTCCACTCATTAGTAAAAATGCATCCTCCTATAAAATTCATACAGTCTGGTTACACTACCTGTTGCCCTTTCTTTTCTCACTCCTGTCATTTCTCTCTTGCCATAATTTGGGGACGTTGTAATCTCCCCATCTGAAACCTAGCCCTTAACTTGTTGAACCTCCTTAACCCTACTGCTGAACATCATCCCTCCATTCCCAGGATCACAGCTTCTTGTCCTTAAAAATATTCCATCTCAGGAATCCTAAATGCCGGAATTTTGTCTTATCTCACTTGCAGTAAAACTGCTTTTTAATTTCAGACATTCAGATCTTCCAGTATGTCTCTTTTCTCCTGATTTAGTCAAATCTATCAGATTTTCTGACCCTTCCCTGCCCAGCATTGAACCCCATTGTTGATCATTTGAACCTCCTTTCCATCCTCTTCTACCATGCCTAGCTCTCGTCTAGCAACTTGGCATTGGTATAGCACTTTTGTTTTCCATTCCTATAGCGTGGCTGAGCATTGCTGGAAACAAATAGAATACAGATTGATGCTCCCACGAGTAATTCTAACCAGGCCTCTAGTGATGAGTCATTTATTTGTCCTTGGCTACCACCCTTGCCCATGACCTTCTAAAGCCCTGCTGAACATTCACAGCTCCCCTTAAGGCCCTTTCTCTGGACAAGTGTCCTGTCTCCTTGTTCTCAGCAGATGCCATTGCCTCCTTCAAAATTAAAACTATAAGACTTGAAATGAATCAGTTTTTTGCCACTATTTACATTTTGTCTACTTTTCCACTTATTTTTAAATTATTTTATCTCGTCTTTGTGGATGAGGTGTCCTTGTTTCTTTAAGGCCAACCCAATGGCTTTGGGCTCCATTCCCTTCAATATCCTGTGGGTCTTCTTTTTATGAAGTATCTCCTTTTTCTTAGGTATCTTTAGTATCTTCTAGAAAGTCTTAACACTTGATATGTAAATATACTGTAGATTTTCCCAGTCTGAAAAAAAAAAATCTTTCTCCCAAATATATGTTGGTATTGTCCAATTCATTTATTGTCCATAATTGTTAAAAGTATAATCGACCCTCATCATCTAAACTTCCTCAACCTCAATTGTGTGTCATCCACTTGTGATCTGGCTTCTACCTTTACTGAAATTTCTCTCCCTGATATCTAATTGCTAAAACCAATGGATATTATCTCAAGGATCATTGTATATTTTCTTTCCTCCTTTAATAGTGTCGATCACTCATTTTTAAAAGCTTTCTACTATCTGGCATGCCATGAGCCTACACAGTTCAGATTTTTTCTGGGTGTCTCATCTCCATCGGACGCTTAAAAGAGTGAAGGAAGACTGATCTTATTGAGGTATAACTTCTCTTTTCCAGGAGATATCTGTCTGCATGGTTTTAATTCCTGCTCATAATGTGCTGGTTGTTAAATCTCTACCTACATTCCGTTACACCCCACCAAGCCTCAGCCTTGTATATCTAGCAACTTACTTGGCCTCTGCAGTTGAACGTTCCATAGGAAAATCAAGCTCAGAATATCTAAAACCAACTTACACAAAATTAAAATAATGCTAATATAGTGCCTTAACCTGATTAAGAGAATATTAAAATATATGGCAAGTAACTTTACCTATGATTACAGATTTGAAAACTTGGAAGGTATTAGCAACTAGTCTGTCAATGTACAACATGAATAATACACTAGGAATAGGTAAGATTATTTCTAGAATGCAAGGAATGAACACTAGGACATGCTTCAACCCAATTCATTACAAACTAAAACCTGCTTCATTACAAACCAATAAATCCAATTCATATTATCAAACTAAAAGGCAAACAGCAAGGCTGTAACAACATGTGACAAAAAGGCAATGGACAAAATGCAGCACCATTCTAACTTCCAGCTAAAGAGAAATAGGAGGAAACCAGTTAAATAAATTCAGAATATTTGCTGAAACCTACTAGCAAGCACAAAACAGTTAAATACTGAAGTCATTTCCCTTAAAATCAGGAAAAAGCCAGGGATGTCCACTCTTGTCACTTTTATTCAATGTTGTGTTAAAGGCTCTAGCTAATGTAGCAAGATAGAAAATGAAGTAATCGGTATAAATACTAAAAAGTGAACTATTGCCCTTGCAGAAAATTGGGAAAACTCAAGAGTCAATAAGAAAATTTGGCAGAGTAGCCGGATAAAACACAAGGTAAATAGAATTTGTACTTTTACTCTATGCCAAAAGTGACTCATTAAAAATGGAGAAAAGAAGAAATTCACTGAAAGGTTAAAAAAAAAAACTTAAAAAATACATAGATTTTAGATTCCAGCATTCGTATGAGAAATGCTTTTAAAGAAAGCTGCTAAAAAAATTGTCCTACATTTTTCTGTTTATACAAACTGGGTAAGTACAGAAAAAAATTCAGCTGGACCAAGAGCTTCTATAATAGCAATGGAATTAGGAGGATTTGTTTTTAACGTTGTGAAATTAAGTCCACAAAAGTGAGACTCAGATGATAGAAAATATTTTTTAGGATCTACTGTATTTCAGATACAGTTCCAAGGACTGGGACCATGGCAGTGAGAAGAACAAACAAAAATCTTTGCCCTTGTGTATCCTATATTTTAGTATGATATTTGAGGTATTTTTTATGAGCTAGGAACTGTGCAGTGTTTTACAGACATAATCTCTTTTAGTCTTTGGAGACTACTATTATACTTGTCCTAGAGACACTGAGGCACAGGATGTTTAAGTTATTTAGCCACACTTCCCAAGGTGCAGGTGGTTGAGCTAGGATTCAAATCCAGACAATGTGCCGCCAGAACACTTTCTCACTGGCTGTGCTTTAACTGTGCGGGGATCATAGGTCATGATGTTCCATAATGTTGCCCGTATGAACTGAGGGAACTATTCCCTTACACATCTGTGTTATCTTTTTAAGCTACTGGTATACCATTGCTAAATTGTCAGTCAATTAAATATACACCTGGGAGGGAAGAAGTACCTACCAGGACACTTGTTTCTTATCAGTAGCATCGGACACACTCAATTTTAATTCTGTTCTGAGGCTCATGAAACAATTCCCTGCGAAGCATACCCCTTGTTTTTCTGGTAATCATTTTGTGAACAAAAAGAGAAATTTAGGCAATTCTTTGTTCTTTGGTTTCTTAAGCCTGTTGGAAAACAGCCAAGCCATTTCATAATGGTTCCCCTAAATATATTAATAATGTGTATGTAAGGGAAAAAATATATATATATAATTTAATGCTAGAAAATACATTTTTGTTCTCTTTAAAAAAAATCCCTATGGAAGTTTATGACCTTTGTAATCAATGCCTTTTTTAAAAACTGGGCTCTAGAGAGTGTTTGGGTTGGAAAAGGTCACCCATTTGCAATGATATATTCTGTCAAGAGTGTGTATAAGTGTAATATACTAGACCTTAACAATGCAATATATTTCATTGGAATAAAGGACATTTTTTTTGCTTTTTATTTCAAATGAGACTTTATTAAATATAGAGCTATGAATTATTTCTTCTTGAATACATTCTTTTCATGAAGTAATGTAGTTACCGTAGTGCTGTGAAATTTTTAGGGTCAGAATTGAGCCTGGGCCAGGGTGAGATAGGTCTGTACTTAAGAGAGCACTGCCTCTTCTCCTCCCCCTCTATCTCCCTTTCTACCCAACTCTTCCCCTCTTCCCCCAATCCATTTAACATTGAAGAGGTGGGAAGTTGTTTTGAATTTATATTGTTCGAGTGAACTAAGTAAAATGGTATTTTTCAAACTTCAGTAGTTTATATGACTTTTAGAAGAAAAAGAAGTTCTCCTAGAATCCCCTCAATGGCCAATGTCAAAGAATTTGAGAAATTTGCAATACTGTCACTTTAGGTAGTTACTTAATATTTTCTGTAAGTTTAATTAACTATAAGAGTTCAAAGAATACCACAGTGTCTGTTGCCTGGGAAGACTTCTGGAAGGAAGTGGGATTGGCATGAGAGATGGGGAGAAAAGGCATTTCACATACAAGTAGCTGCCTACCTGAGCATTGGAAACCACTGGAAACTTAGTGAGGCAAATAGGCTGGTGCAATTGAGTGTAGAGTTGCTATACAAAGTACAGGATCCCCAGTCGAAATGAAATTTCAGGTAAGCAATGGGTTATTTATTTTTTTTATACAAGTATGCCCCATGCAATATTTGGGAATCCTAAATCTGGCAACTCTAATTCGGTGGTTCATTTGGAGGAAAGAGAGAGCTGTGGTCCTAAAAAAAATTGGTCTAGAGAGGCATACTGGGCAGAATGAATGTAATGTGCATAATCAGGAGTCATTATAAGTCGCTGAACAGTTAAAAAGAAGAAATTTGTGCTTTAAGGAAATCCTCTTCCAGATGTGGGCAGACTGGTTTGTTATGAGAAGAGAATCTACTTTGTTGTTGTTGTACCTATTTTTCTCTCCAGCACTAGACTGTAAACCTTCTGAGGGCAAGGCAGTGTCATACTTGCTTTATTGTATCCAGCATCTAGTAGAGAACTTGCAGGTCGTAGATACTCAATAAATAGTGAGTGGAGGGCTAGAGGAGGGAGTGGAATAGAATGAAATGGAAGCTGGAAGTGAGATTTAGAAGATGGATCTTGAGGACAAGAAGGTGGTGTGCTTCCTCAGGGCAATCAAATTGAGTGTGCCTGTGCACCCCCAGAGTGGCCTGCCTAAATTACTTATATGATATCATGACCTGTGCCTTTTGTTACTCTGTAAAGTAATGGGGCAATGATGGTAAAGAATATACCAGGTACAGAGCGCCTAGGTGGCTCAATCGATTAAACAAGTCCGACTTTGGCTGAGGTCATGATCTTGCAGTCCATGAGCTTGAGCCCCATGTCGGGCTCTGTGCTGACAGCTCAGAGCCTGGAGCCTGCTTCGGATTCTGCATCTCCCTCACTCTCTGCCCCTCCCCGCCCACACTCTGTCACTCTGCCTCAAAAATAAATAAACATTTAAAAAAATTAATAAAAAAAGAGAATATACCAGATATGGGTAGAGATGATACCAGTTGTAAGTTTCTCCCACATTTAGTGACAATTCCATACCATCTGGAATGTGATCAAAGACAGACCTATTTTGTGCTGAGTTTTGGCAAACAGATAATGATGTTGCCTAACACAGTGCTGTTGTAGCTTTCTCAGTGCAGCTTTGTCCTTATTAGCTTCTTTCTCTCTTTTTTTTTTTAAAGTTTATTTATTTTGAGAGAGAGAGAACACACATTAGTGAGCACAGGCGGGGAGGGGCAGAGAGAGAGAGAGGGAGACACGAAATCCCAAGCAGGCTCCATGCCATGAGCACAGAGCCCGATGTGGGGCTCACACTCCTGAACTGTGAGATCATGACCTGAGCCAAGATCAAGAGTCAGACACTTAATCAACGGAGACACGCAGGTGCCCCTTACTAACTTATTTCTATCAGGTAAAGTTCAGGAAAGGACAGGGGGAGGGTGGTCTGATTCCTGTAATGGCTTCTAAATAATTTATTTTTGATGTCTGCCCAGAAGTCTTTTATCCACTGTACATCGGGTTCAAAATAGGATTTTAAAAATAGCTGGTACTAATCTAGCGGGTATAAGTAAAATTCCTATACGAAATCTAATTAGTGAACAAGGAAAGAATGCTAATTTCCAGTTATGTCCCTGCTATGTAGTTCTGTAACGGCAGGACATGGGAATAAGACGTGTTAGGTAAAGGAGAGCACATAGTATCAGGGAGCTTACTATCCAGCAAGGAAGAGACAGAGGAAGAGAAGCTGGTACAAATGAAGCGCAGTTGGATGGCTCTGTTGGTTGAGCATCTGACTTCAGCTCAGGTCATGATCTCACGGTTCGTGAGTTTGAGCCCCGTGTCAGTCAGGCTCGCTGCTGTCAGTGCAGAGCCTGCTTCAGATCCTGTGTCACCCTCTCTCTGCCCCTCCCCCATTTGCTCTCCCTCTCTCAAAAATAAATTTTAAAAATATTTTTTAAAAAGAAGCTGGTACGGGGGCGCCTGGGTGGCGCAGTCGGTTAAGCGTCCGACTTCAGCCAGGTCACGATCTCGCGGTCCGTGAGTTGAGCCCCGCATCAGGCTCTGGGCTGATGGCTCGGAGCCTGGAGCCTGTTTCCGATTCTGTGTCTCCCTCTCTCTCTGCCCCTCCCCCGTTCATGCTCTGTCTCTCTCTGTCCCAAAAATAAATAAACGTTGAAAAAAAAAATTAAAAAAAAAAATAAAAATAAAAAGAAGCTGGTACAAATGTTGTGAGGTCCATATAGTGATTGAAAACAAGTGGTTAGCTATCCAACAGAGGGTGTTATTCACTTTGCTCAGGATAATCAGAGGGAGTTAGATCCAGTGACATTTGCTCTGAATGTGGAAAAGGAGCAGTAGTTTGCTAGAAGAATAGATGTAGTAGGGGCTTAACACACGGGACTGATAGGATATCAGGCATGAAACCATACTGTGAATTGAGAGAGAAGAGAGCATGTTGGGGAGGAGGCACAGCTGTGGAAGAGAAGACAGACAAGAAGACTGGGGACAGACAGGTTGGCCCTTTTGTGCCTTTATGTCTTTATCCTTCATGTAGTGGGGAGCTATAGAGGGCTATATAGGCAGAAGCAACACATTAGATCTATGTTATAGAACAGTAGCTGGCTGCAGCATGGAGAGTGAAGAACAGGTTGGGACAGGCTGGTAGAAGAGATATTCAGCTAGGAAGTCCTAGTGTGTGAGTCCAGGGCAGAAATGGTGCATGCTAAAGTTGAGTCACTGAGACAGAAGAAGAAAGGGATATGCCATACAGCATTAAAGAAAGAGAACTGGCAGGGTTGGCTTTGAGAGTTTGAGGAGTGGAGGAGGAGTCAAAGATGAATTTGAGACCTCTGGTTTGAGGGATTTGCAGATTGTTCTGACAATTCAGCATCCAATATGAAGGGATGTGGTTATGGTTATGTAGGCTGCAGAAGAGAGGGGTATTCTGCGGAAGGAGATTTAGACTTGTGCTGTAAGTCCGCAGTGAGTGAAAGATCTAGAGAGACAGATTTTGGCTTTAAACACAAGCACTTTTGAGAGGTCAGGAAGTGAAAAGGGATCCTTAAGAAGTGGTAAATTGCCTCTGAGATTCCTTCTGTTCTATTGAGGCTAGAGCAGGAATCTGTGAAGTTTACCTCTCCTATTAACTCTCCCTGTGCCCCTGGGCATGTTACATAATTCCGAATGCGACATTTTCCTCATCTATAAAATGGGGGAATAAACTGCCACCTGCTAATTTGGTTGTTGTGAAGATTAATGAGACAACCCATGTAAAATGCTTACAACAGTGTTAGGTGCAGAGTCAGGGCTGAATAAACATTCACCTTTACGTGCTAAGCCCTTACATAATTGACCAGCTTTCATATTGATGTTGATTTGAGATGTTTCTTTGCAATATAAGCACAGGAAAATCTTTTGACAGGTTTGTCTAATTGGATGAGGTATTATTTTCAGAGAGAAGTTAGTCTTTTAGTTGCTTGGTCCATTAAAAATTCTATTGTAGACAGGTTTACCTTCAGTGTGAAAACTGATCTTATGTTTGTGTTTTCTAAAATCAGTAAATCCTCAATTTTAGTGGGGTTTAATTCTTGTGGGTTTGCTTACTAATTTTGAGCTCTAAAAGAGAATGTTGAGCTTTTTATAAATATATGACAAGTATCATAGTAAGTTTAGATTATAACTTGGAAGTCAGCATTGGGTTGTAGAGTACAATGGATTGCCCCGTCATCATTTGCAAGGTAAGAAAATACCTTTTCCCTTGTATGTTTTTTGTTTGTTTCTCTTTGTTACCAGTTTATCACAATATCTTATCCATCATACTTGGATTAAGGGCAAGAAGTCTCATACGGAGTGAGCACCAGTCTGGGTGTCAGAAAACATAGACTTCCAGGTTTCCATCACTGCTACTAATTGACTAAGATCTGAGGTGAGTCACTGTTACCTCTGTGCCTCAGTTTCCCCACCCTTAAAATGACTTTCACCCACCACCTCGCAAATAAGTATGGGAAAGATTAATTTTCACATTATAAGTTTATAAAAGAATGTTTTTTAATGGCCAAAAAAAAAAATCCTTGCAGTTGGAAAAAAAGCTATTTATTTCCCTGTGTGCCCTGTAGTTAATAGAGGACAGATTGAAATTAACCCCATCGTCTCAGTAAGAAAACTGAGATTTAAAATTGAAAAGTGGTAAAAAAAATTTTTTTTTAATTTAATTTGAAAGTGTTAGAAATAGGGGGAAGTTCCTTATTCAGGTTCTCACTGCACCTCCCCACCTAAAACACTTTGTTGGTTAAGTGCTTTGAACCTGTCAGAAACAGAGCGTAGGAAAAAATACCAAGTAATATCAGCCTGCCAGTATGGGCTGTCGGGAATATCTATTATGCCATCTGTCACAGGGGATTTTAGGTTGGAGAGCAGCAAAGCCGTGACTGGGGACTCAGAGTTCAAAAGCAGAAGGTCTCCAGTCTCTTCCTCATACGGGTGTGGAGTCTAAATCACTATCTGGTTTCAGGCATTTCACTGATCATACATCGTGAGTCTGCAATTTCACTTAAAAGGGGGGAAAAAAAGAGGAAGAAGAAGAAGAAAACAAAAGCTTTAAAAAGTCACTGTTTATAAAACTGTTCCAGGGGTTCTGTGATTTAAATCAATGTCATTGAGATGCGTAATATGACATTTCTAACCCTACTGCGTTCCCCTAACTCATTCCGGGTTTTGGTGCTATAACCGGATTATAACAAAAATCAGCAGAGTGGGTGGAGGAATGCTGGTTTTCCAGGGGGAACAGGTTTAAGCTGCCGGACAGGTTTGTTTCTTGCAGGAAGCGGAGAAGTAGCAATTAGGCAGTGGAGTAAGCTCTTTGGGCGCGGGCTCCAGTTCCGTAATACATTCCTTTCTTAATGTGACTTGATGTAGATAGAGTGAGGGCCTATCAGGTGTGAAAAGCCCGGCTGCTCCTGGCGTGGAGTGGCCTCCAGACGGTGATTTGGCGACGTCAATCTAGTCATGCTTGATTTCGACACTTAACGTGGTAAAGCAGGATTTCTCTACCCCCGATCAACTTCTCAATTAGCAAGCTGCCTTGTGTAACGGCCTTGTTTTGCAATCCCTCCGGGCTGCTTCAGGGGTCATCAGGGTGAGAAAACTTGAACACTCGCTCTGGCTGGAGCGGAGCGGGAAGGGAGCCTGAGAGCTTTCCTAAATACATATAACCCTTTTTCAAGTTGTTTGCTTTCATGGGATTGATTCTTGGCACATTAAGAAGCTTAAGGCTCCAGTATCTTCTTTAAACTGCCCCCCTTATCGCCTTTGCAGCTGACAGGTTTTTTTGACAGGCTGAGAGTAAAAAGAGATAACTAGTAGGTTAGTACTTTATTTATACATGTGGACACACAAGCACATAGACACGCACACGTTAGGTTCAAATATCTTTTAAGTTGTCTTTTCAGGGCCTCTGGTTACCAGTAGGTATCAGCTGTCAAATGATTCCAAAACCTCATTTTTCTATATTCAGTGTGTCGGAGCTCAAAGTCTTTTATTTCTGCCATGTCTGATTTTGCTCACTAATGATTTTAAATTGTGCGTTATTCAATATTTTCTCTCTTAACCCCAAATGATGTTTACGTGGGTAACATAGGTTACTATGAGGTTTATGCAATGGGCATTTATGAATACACATTGAAATATACATAATTAATATGGTTTTCCCTCTCTGTGATTTGACTAAATGGCTTATTCCCCACTTTAATAAATTTACTTTAAAAAATTAGAATTTCAAGGGGTTTTTCAGCATAATTTTTTCCTTCATAAAATGTATCTAAATGAGAAAACACATAAGAAATCGTAGAAAAGTATTTTTGAGAATTGTACTAATTACTTAGAAAACATCTCTACTTTCCATCATTATAGGTTTCATATTTGTAATTTCCTATTTTGATAATCTATTTTCCTGGCCACTGGTACTCTTACAGTGTTAAAAAATCAGATGAATGAATTAATATCAAATATTTTAGCATATTCTGCCTCCATGTAATATTCTTGGGGCAAATTATTCTAACATATATTCCACGAACAGGTTTTCCTCAGTGGTTTGCCTAGATTTCTTACAAAAATGTTTACTTTATTGACACTGAGTAGAACTTTTATGGTGAATAATATATGCATGGTTCTAGAGATAACTGAACTCAGTGTATTTTATAAAGTTGGATATATATTGATGTTATATACCCCAATACACTTTCTATTTATGAAGTGTTTTAGAAGTGTTTAAAGAATAGTTAAAATTCTGGACACTGTGGCATAGCAATTTCTAAGAAGTACTTCAAATAGTAAGTCCTAAAGGTGACACAACAAAGGAAATACCTCAGTAGCTCTATCATCTTATAAAGAAAATACGTACACATTCCAAAAATAAAGTCTTTAAACTCAGTGCTATGAAAATAACATTTTACAAAAGAAAATGTTTCTAATACTATGCAGAACATCATGTTTATAGAGCATCACATGTACATCATGCTTATGAATGATACTGTATGTGTATATACAAAAATATAATCTACAGATTCCATTAAATTCTTTTTGTATGGTTTTACTACACAAAAATTCAACTTCAGTGTTTCTCCTCCATAATACTGTATTGATGTTGTAAAAATTTATTATAGAAAGCATCAAGCTTAGACTAATTAATACTAAAGAGTTATACCTCTTCATTCCACAAAACTATTTTGTCTTTTTTAGTTTCTATATTTTGCTGATTATATTATTGCAAAAAGGAACTTGTCTAATCCTACAAATAATGATTCTCATGGGTTTATTTTGGTAATTCTTCTAAGTCCTACTTTAAGTAATTCAAAACTTTAAAGTATTCTCAAACTAAAACTTCAATTTAAATACATATACTATATATGCGTATATACATATATATACATGTATATCCATATATCCATATCCATATATCCATATATATTTATATATGAATACACATATATATAAATGAAATACTAACTCATGTTGAATAAAAGTTGTATACCTTCCCTTTTAACTGAATGTTACAAGTTCAGTCTGACAACTAAAAGTCAAATGCTCCAAATTAGCTTTTACCTGAATCATCCAGTTACAATTCAGCTAGAATGAAGAATCACAGAATGTTAAAATTCTACAAAAGCCCTTAAAGGTTATTGAGTTCAATCTGCCTATTTGGGTCAAAAAAAAAAAAAAAAGGGAACTGAAGAACAGAAAGTTTGAAATGTCTGAATTCTGATTGATCTTTGGCTATTGCTAGGTTTACCATGTAATTTTTACCCAAACCCAGAACACTTTGATAAAGAAAGCACTGCTAGTAATGAGCCTGGACCACCGGTATGTATGTAGGATTGTTCCGGGCACACTGTGACATAGAAATACCCTTGTTATTACAGAGAGTAACCCACACGTGATTTTTTAAATGATAGTTTTGAGAGCACTTCCTTATAAGATTTTAAGCACAATTGTCCATTAAAATCCTAAAGAGGCAAATGATGTCAGATGTTAAATTTGCTTTTCAGAAAACACTTTCTGAAAAGAGAACAAACAAGATACATTCCATGAATCTTTGGTGATAATGGTCATGAAATTTGGAGCTAGGGTATACTTTGATGCCTCCATAACAAATGATCCTTGGTTAAAATCAAGGATAACTACCTCTAATAACATTTTCTGCACCTCTTTTTTTTAGTAAATTGAACTGATAAATTACATAATATCCTAAATCCTGATATTTGCCTTAAAAGGAAATATTGTGATTAGGTAATTTCTTCTTAGGTAATTTCTTCTTATTATTACTTTAAAAAATTTTCAGAATTTCTTCAAAGAAGTAAGGTAAGAGATTGAAATAACATTTGAAACCAAATTGAAGATAATAGGTTCTTCTATGGTTTGTCACTAGGCTTCTGCAAAAGCACTTTTTCTTTGAAGCAAGTCATAATAGTTAATACTAGAAGAAAAGTTTGTCTGAAATTTTACTGGCTAGTTCCAAGAATAAATAAATGCCTTACTTATTGTAGATAAGTGATTTGTTTACTTTTTATAAATAACCGAGCAATTACTGTCACAAAATCATAATCTCTGGATATGAAAGAAAGGAACACTTTACATCAGAATAAATGCGTTTTGCATTGCAGCCTGGATTACACTATCATCCTGGAGTCAGTGTCTCCCAGTGGAGCTTTAGCAAGCCTTGGTTAGTACCTGAATGAATGAGTGAGTGGCACTTGCAAATATGGTGAAATTGACACGTGAAAATATTAAGTGGCTTATTTGGAAAAGATCAAAGGAAAGGTCTCTCCCATGATTAGTTCTCAAATAACTGTTTACAAAATGACCTCCATCGCCTTCCTGTAAAAGCTTTTTTTCCTTCCTCTTTGGTTTTTCTTTTCTGTTGAAACGTTTCAGTACTTTAAGTTCATTAGTTATGAGATGGGTAAAAATAATATTTTCAAATAAGATCCCTCTCTACTTTCTTGCTCACTTTTATATATAGTGTATGCAAACACAAGTGTGAAAATGAAAGCTGAAAGAGAAGGTAATTACCAGCCTCAAGAAGTCTATAAAGATAGCAAAAGAACTTAATGCTGATTTTTAGGAAAATATTACTTACTTCAAAAGTTTCCACCTTGAAAAACCTATACAATTTTAAGTAGACAAAGCTTTCTGAAACTTATGATAACACAGGTTATTGCTTTTAAAAAATTCTTAAAAGCCTTTATTTATATGACTGTATAGAGCACATTCCAGTTAGCATTTCTTGTACCATGGCTAAAACCAGTGCACTATTTATTTTGATCTCCCAACAAATTTCCTCAATTATATAAAGGGCGGGAAAGATAATAACTAAATTGCCCACAATATCTATAAAAATTGTCATAGATATTTATGTCCATATAACTGTGACTGATTCGTTCTCCCCTTCATTAGAAACTCACCTGAAAATTAGAGCAGGGATGCTATAGTGATTAGATGAAATATCTACTTCAATCACTTAAAAATATATATTTATACTTTTAGTTCACATATGTTATCCTGTATTTCACGGTTTCTTGCTTTTCTCTTCATCTTCTTATTGTAGCTTTTTCAATAACTGTATCTAAAAATTGGAAAAATCTTGTCTTTTAAATATCCCAACAATAAATAGCAAGCTTGACACATTGCTTTTGTTTTAGCTGCAGAAGATTCTTTTGAGAACTAGGATTTTATGATTCTATGAAATGTTGGTACAATTGCCATATGTGCCCAGAAGTATTATCCTCATCAAATGTTGAAGGAAAAATATTCAATTTTACTTTTCGGTGAATCACTTCTCCCAGTAGGTTGCTGTGCTGATCGTAAACAACAGTAACACCTGTTCATAAGGCTTTGGAAAAATGGGTATGGGGAGAAATTGACAGTGATTTGTTGAAAGTGAAAGTATAATATTTAAACACTGTTTGCAACTTTTCACTGAGTCAGGTGTGGAGAGAGAGATGCTAAGTCTAAGTAAATCAATTCTCTGTCAGGTCAGCAACCTAGAGACTTTTGTCCAGTGCACCCCGTTCTTGCCCCATTTTTATGGGGCAAAACAGAGATGTATAATGAGAACAGGACCAGATTTGGATAAGGAGGGTTAGTTTATCATGACAGCTCTGAAACTAGCTAATGGTGTAAGCTTCTTAATGTAGACATTGGGTGTTTCCTGCCCTTTATGGCAGTGCTAGGGGCTAGGTAGTCTAGGCATCACTTCCTCTTTCTTTACATCTTATTCTGTTGCTGATGCATGGAAAAGAAAATGGTAAGTTTTGCAAGGAGTTAACACTGGGTAAGCCTAGAACTGGAAAAAATAGGTAGGTCATTGCCATCTATTTCAGATTATGGGTGTGCTATAATGATTCACACTATCAGCATACATACTTTTAAGATTGAAGTTACAATCAAGTATCCCTGACCTTTACTTTTTTTTCTATCTATAGGCATCAAACATTGGAAGAGAGATTTCTAAGATGAGTTTCAATTAGAAATGTATTAACTGTTTTAGGCCTTGGGTATCCTGGGGTGTAAGGAAAATAGACCAGCACTGTCCAATAAAACTATAACATGATTAACATTAATTTTAATTTTTCTAGTAGCTTCATTAAAAGGAAAGTTTTCTTTAAGTTGAAATTAATTTTGAAAATATATTTTCTTTAACCAAATGTATTCAAAAGATTATCATTTCCATAAGCAATCAATATTTTAAAAGTTATTCATGGCATATTTTACTTTTCTGTGCTGTGCTTTGAGATCTGGTGTGTATGTTACACTTAGAGCATATTTCCATACACACTGACCACATATGAAGTGGTCAGTAGCCATTGGTGGTTACCGTATTGGACACCATAGTGGTAGACAGTGATTAAAAATATAGTTAGCTTGGCTTATGAGTTAATTGGAGGTGGGGAAAGAACCAGCTATGGTGAAATTAAGGGTCTGCATTCAAGGTGTGAAAGGTATTGCTGTTTTGTCTTGTTTTCCTCGACTATCTTGAGCTAGTCTAAAGCAGCCTATTTTGAGTCAGAGTCTTCAAATTGGGGTACATTCTGTGATTCTTTAGGGCCAGGGATACCTAACCAATCACTCATGGAATTTGACTTGGTTCTTGTAGAATGATAGGTTCCTACAGACCAAGTATAGTTTTCATGGGAATTAAGTCTTCCTAGAATGTTTCCTTAGTCTTTCCTTTGCCTAAAATGCATTCCGCAGAGAGACAGATGACAATAGCTTACACCAAAATCTGTTTCTTCACCATTAGCATTTCTTTTTATTTTTCTATTATTCTCATACAGTCTTAAGTATAGATAACAGGAATTACAAAACCCGAACAGTTAAATCTTTCCCCTTCCTCTGCAGGGATAACTTTTTACCTATACTTTTATTATTCCCACTGTTTTATTGTTTAAATGGGTTGGATCATGAGCTGATAATTAGTCCAACCAGTGGTTGGCAGATACTCAGGAATTAGCCAAATGGGTTGGATTTGAGCACCCAGCAGTCTAGGGCTATTCTGTCTGATCCAAGGAAGGGTAGAGTTTTGCCTGAGCATAGGTGAGGGACACATTCTGAGGATACTCTTAAAATATTACTGCACCAAACATGAAGCCTTAGTCATCCAGGCCAGAGTCACCTATGTGGGTTTTCCGGGCTTCTCTTCCTACTTCATATAACCTCACCTTATCATACTGCTAATATATTTGCCATTTTCTAAACATTCCTTAGGTAACTCTGATCTTGACCATGTCCAGACTGCTGCTTATCCTCTCTAACATCAGCCTGAGAAACATTTCTTTCAGCTCCCCCCAGTTCTCTACTTTCAGAAATGCCATCTGTCATCAAGTCTTCAAATGACACACCTTCAGTAGTATTGGAGCACAAGCCTATCAAGTAACAGCCACCCTCTCTTTATTGCAAGGTACTTCTCGCATTTTGCCCTTGTATTGCTCTTCTCACTAGTTCCTTGACTGCACACACGCAACAAGATTCATCCTAATGTCTCTAAGTACCTTGCACATAGTAGGTATCCACTTTCACTAAAAAGGGCTCGTTGAACCTGAGCTTTCTGTCTACACCATAAGCTGTCTCTGGGATTTCAAGTAGCAAGTTGTATATTTTAACGTGTCCACAACTCTATGGCATGGGTCTTGGCAGTTTTTTGTTTTGTTTTGTTTTTTACTGAAATTGTAGTTAGGCACTTACTTAGTAAGTTTTACTTAATTTTTCCATTCACCCTGTAATATCTCTCTACGTAGTGAGCTGAGTGTGTGTGTGTATTCCCTATATATCTGTCTATACAGAGGCATCTATCTATTGAGATTTTATATATTGTATATGAGATCTACATCTTTTCTATCTTAGATGCGTAAGATCTTATAGAGAGAGAAAATATACACATATGCATATTATAGAGAGAATATACATATATACTATACACATCTATATTAATACATATATTTAACTTTACATTCAGCAAATGGCTTTTATGTTTCTGCTTGGCATGATCTGTATTTGTTAATAAAAATGTATATAAAGGCTGAACTTCATAACCCAAATTAAACTTAATTTCATAGAATAAGACTGCTTAACTCTGAAAGGAATAATCTCTAAGCTTCCTTTAACAGGAGACGTAGCTGGTTCCTTTAAAACATGGCCAACTTTTTTTTAGCTTAACTTTTGAAAGATTGAAACTCACCCCTTTGCACAAATGTATATTAAAAATATATGCTAAGCCTAACTGTGTCACAATTAGAAGCATAGTTCAGATTAATGTTAAATATTTTTTTTATATTCTCCTTTGTACACTTCTCAAATGTTCAATGTTTCCTTTTAACTCCCATAATTTCTCTCTCTCTGTGACTGGGTCACATGCCAAGACCCAACAGGGGAGAGAACAATAGGTTCAACTTTCTTCACCCTTGGAGTGGGTGAGCTCTTTACATTTAAAACAAAAGTATTGAATGTTTAAAGTGTTTTCATTTTCTCTCACTACGTGCCTTAGTTTAAAAAGTGAAATAGGAAAGGAGATGAGAGGTATATTTGTAATAGACAAAAAAGCAATTGCCCTTCTCAATCTGTGAAAATGTTCTGTTCCTTCTCGCATAACATATTCGCTGAAACTTCACCATCCAGAAGTCAAAAGTTAAAGATCTTTTCCATTGATTACAATCTCATAGCCTTAGAAAACTAAACTTTTCTTTCTCTGTTCATCTCTAGTTATTCTGCATAGAGGGTTTTTTTTTTTTAATGTAGGATGATAACTAAACTAAGTCTTATCTGCAAATCAAAAAGAAAAATGTACTGTTGAATTCATGTATATTCAAGTTGCTAAATGAGGATTGCCTGAATACTAGAAGAGAATACTTGATCTTTGTTCAGAATTAAGGTTTATTGCAGTGGTATTTATTTATGCATTTTTCCCTAAATAATAAATTAATTTGAGTCAAATACTATGCTTTCCATGGCTTGGGGGAATTTGATTTAGTGACTTGAGCCACTGACCTGGTAAAAAATCTAT